>NC_080163.1:130666305-130966305 GCF_950295315.1 Erinaceus europaeus
GTATAGATGTCTCATGGTTTTAGTGTAATGTATTATTCTTATGGTCATATGTTGGTACTTAATATGCATATGTAAACTACTAGAGAAGAGTAAGACCTTGACTCCTCAAAAAAAAGCTGATCCATGCAGAAGACCCAGGTTCAAGTACCTAACCCCCAAGGCATTGCGGCGGGGGGGAATCTTTGGTCCACTTTTCTCTGCTTCTCTTTTTAATTTTCTTTTTCTAACCACTAGAGTTATTGCTGGGGTTCAGTGCATGCATGACTTCACCTCTCCTAGTGGACATTGGCCCACTGCAGCACCACTCCACGGCTTGTGAAGCCTCACTCCTGCAAATATTCCATTGTGGTGACCAGAGTTCAAACCCAGGTTCTTGTACATTAATGTGTACTCTACTAGGTAAGCCACTTACTGACCCCTCTCTCTCCTAACTGATGAAGTTACCACAGAGCAAGGAAGTCCCAGTCAGAAAAAGAAAAAGAAACATGCAAATAAAGTAAACATACAAACAAAAACATCCCTAAATTCAAATGCTTCTATCAAGGTGAAATGTTTGGGATGATAAAGAGGTATTAATTTGGAGCAAATTTTTGTAACTAACGCCATTCTCAAGTTTCCAGTTTCTTTGGAAAGTTATATACAGAGCTCACCTACAGGTGGCAAGACCCCGTGGTATGTTTTGTTTGCACTTAATGTGAATACAAATAGTGCCATGTAACATATGTCATTTAGACTGATTTCAATTTATTTTCTCTTAATGTGTGTATGAGGACATCCACCTAAATACTTGCTCCTTTGCTTTCTCTCTCAGTTCTTCAACTTTCTCAAGACTTTACTATTCTCACAGTCAAGTCATATAAATGAGAGGCAAAGTTGGGCCTTGAGCTAGCCTCAAAGGTGTGATTTTTTAAAAATCAATTTTATTGAGGTATACTTAGATACCTACTAATTTTAAGTGTCCTGTACAATGAGCTTTGACAAATGCATATACCCCTGTAGCATCGCTGCTTCCCAGATACAGAATACTTTTATCATCCCAATAGTTCCCTCATGCCCACTTCCAGTCAATTCCCCTGGTCCCCAGGAGAAGGCAGACATAAATATACTTTCTGTCACTGTAGGCTAGATTCACCTTTTCTAAAAACTGGGGGCAGCTGAATCGTGTTCTTTGCATGTCTTCAGTTTTCAATGTGCTGTTTCTTAGAATCATCTACACCGTGCTGCCCATCAATAGTTCATATCCATTTTGTTGATAACTAGCAATTCCCTTCCCCTCTTTCACTGTCTGCTGTTAGTGGTGATCTTTACCTTCACCACCTGGAAGAATGAGATGGAGATTTTATCCCCAAACATGCCATTTATATAGCATGCAACCTTGAGAAAATTCCACTAAGTCAGCTTGTTCAATTTGTTAGATGTGGGTGATGATGGACTGTCACTTTGGAAAGCTCAGAAAGGCTTACCATAAAGAAGGGGGAAGTCAAGTGACTTGTAAATGTCCTTGAAAACATGCAGATGCTGAAATGAGAGTGAAGGTGTGACAGTTCTCCTCCTGAACCCATAGAGCATGTTTGAGCCTGATCCAGGAAACCACCAGTACTGTGTATTATGATTAGTCTTTGTGTCCTTACTTATGGGAAGGTAATATTTTCAACATTCACTGCTGTGAATGACTACTTTCTCACAAATAGTGAAGTGTAATTTCATACTAGTAATGAGCAGCAGGCTCAGAAAGAGTCTAGGAAACATGTACTTTATCCTTAAAACAACTGTGCGCTTATATTTGTGGAAGACATGAATTAATAATGAAATAAATAATACATGGCAGAAGTGCCAACAATCTAGAAGCACACACCCTTTTCAAATTGATCCAGTTGCCCTTAAAATATCATTATTACCAAGCTGTTGAGGACTATTTGCTGTATGGGCTCTTACACTAAAGTAGCTATGTGAAAGGGAGAACAAATGTTTACAAATCAGGACAATGACACTTTGTGCTGTGGGGTGGCCTGTCTATGCCAGGACCAGCAGTCTACAAGTTTACATGCAGCAGGGTCAGAACTGGAGGACACGGTTTTTCAATGTTTCTCTTTGTGCAAGATGCACAGAGACAATTGTACCCAGAGAGTGAGGCATTTGTTGGCTAAAGGTGAAACGTTTGAAAAGCTGGGATCTTGATCCCTGATCCCAGTATGCTCCTTGCCATTAAGTGACCTGAGATGGAGGGAGGAGTGCTTTGTGTCTTAATTACCTCTGACAGCAAACCTGTTTTCTTCTGGGAGGAGGCAGAGCCCACACCCTGCAGATATTTCCCCAAAAAAGGTTAGTCTTAAGTTGTTGTTCACTTACACTGCCCATCTCTTCCATATAACAGCTGGTATCTCATGATGAACAGGTTTGGAAGCATTTCTATTGCCAGTTCTCTTGGCTCCAAGAGAGATGGGAACAGTGAAGGTAGGACCTGCCCACATCTATTGTGTGCCATCACTTGCAGGAAGATGGGCTATTCTTGTTTGGCCACGTGAAAGACGTGTTCCTATAAAGCATTAAGAACCTGCTACTGGAGTTGGTGTACTGCACCAAAGTAAAAGACTCTGGAAAGGGTGGGGGGAGGGTTCAGGTCTTGAAACATGATGCCCAGAGAGAACCTAGTAGGGGTTGGATTGCTATGTGGAAATGTTATGCATGTACAAACTATTGTTATTTCACTATTGGCTGTAAACCATTATCCCCCCCCCCATAAAGAAATTTTTTAAAAAGCCTGCTCCTGGGGCCAGGTGGTGGTGCACGTGGTTAAGTGCACACTATTCAATGTGCAAAGACCTGGGTCAAGCCCCTGGTTCCCACCTGCAGGGTGAAAGCTTCTGTCTACCCTCTCAATTTCTGACTCTATCCAATAATAAGTAAATAAGTATATATAATAAATATAACATAAATATTAATCATTAAAAAAAGGACCTGCTCCTTGTAGCCTCAGTGGACTTAGTGGGTAGATTCCTTTTCTGACAGAGATACCAGCCAACCCCTTCTCTTGGGCATAGTTAAATGTGTCCAAGGTTGCTGGTACCCTCCAGAGGCCTGAGACTTAGCCTCCTTAATTCCAAAAGAAGTTCATTTGAATTTATAGAGAGCTAGTTAGAGAGACAGAGTCAGTGTTTCTGAGACTCATGTGCCTTGGGAAGGTTCTATGCACACTGCCCTCTAATGTTCCTCTAAATCTTGTCACTCATCAGGTAAGGTGTCCTTTTACTCCTACCTCTTCTGTAGCTTACTGACTGCTAGAGACTTCCAGAAGGCATTGTCAGCATGATGGCCTCAAGCACCCCCACCCCAGTAAAACCTGGGGTTTGAGTGGAATCTGGAGACTGCTATGCTCCTATCTACCTCTTGAAGATCAATCACCTTTCTCCTAGGAAGGAAACCTGTCCTTGTGGCCTGTACGAATCAGAACATCATCATCACAGGACAAAGGCAAATTGTATGCACATATTGGACTGAGCTATGGAACACCTAGATAGGGGATAAGACATTAATTCTGGGCATTTCTATAAGGGTTTTATAAATTAGCATATTAACCCACAGAGAAAGGAAAGGTGGTTCTCAGCAATGTGAATGAGAATCATTCAATTTACTGAGTCCAAACACAGAAAGTGGAGGGCAAATTTGTTTTCTCTACTTGAGCTAGGACAGTCATGTTCTCCTTCCCTTAGACATCAATGTTCCTGGTTTTCAGGTCCTTAGATAGGCACTGGATGCTTGGATCGACTAATCCTTAGGCTTTCACGTTAACTATATTGACTTTCTAGGGAACTTTCACTTGCTGTTGGCTGATCTCCTAGAACTTCTCAGTCATCTTATCTTATCATATGAGACAATCCCTTACAATAAATGCCTTCAAATCGAATAAAGACATTACATATATTTTGGCTCAATTTCTCTGGAGAACACTATAATACAGAAGTAGTTCTAGAGGTATAGAATTCTCAGTTTTCAGAACTGGTTCTTAATTGGTTTCTGGAGGTGACTTTCTAAACCACCTAGACTGTAAGATGCTAAAGACTAATTCTAGTAATATAAATAACACTGAGGGTTCATGTTTAAAGTAATATGTAAAGCATCTGCATCGGAGTGTCCTAATTGAAGAGTCAAGTGACTGTGTTCATGGTATTTTTAACATGTTTCAGGAAATTAAAGAATATAATGACATTAGGTTGGTTGCTTCTCATGTCAGTCAACAAAGAAGTGAAAGAAAAGGGTTGGTTTTGGGATTTGAATTCCCAGTTCAAACATCATACAAATGATCTAAGAGCTCAAAGGTATGCTCTGACTGAGACTGCTAACTCCTATAGCCTCAGGGTTGAAATTGTTGAAAATCAAAAAGAGAGCCACATTCTGCGTCTAGTTGAATTATAACAGAAGTAAAACTGCTGCCCTAGTAGAGTCTGTTAGGTGCTTACTGTAAGTTGGGGTGACGTATGGAAAATCTGATGAAGTTGAGAATATGGAGCCCCTTAGTATTTATTCAATTATTGACTTATTTAGCCCCTAAGTTTTAAGGAGACCTCTGTACCAGTGAAAACAGTTCTTCCATGGCCAGTGAGAAAGGTCTCTCCACTCACATGAGCAGTGGCCTTTCCTCCTCTATCTGACAAGTGAAAGTAGAGAAAGTTGAAGTGGAATAAAGATGACATTTTGAATAAATGGCCCGTGTGTTAGCCAATCTGGTTGGTTTCTAAGTTTTTAGAAACTTAGCTTTGTTAATTACTGCCAGTGTCCTCATCATCTTATGGAAGATTTTTAAAATGTATTTACACCACAACTGCTGAAGTAACCTCAATTCATGAAAAGATGCTATAAAAAGCATGAGTGGAGCTCTTTTTCCTTACTTTGCTAACAGCTATTTGTTGTTCAACCACAGGTTACAACTCTCCATACTATTTCACTTTGTTGAGTAAAGTAACAGATGGTTTTGTTGGAAAAAAAAAAAAGCTAAAAGTATATTCACAGTGTTTTTTTTCTTAGAGCAGCAGACAATAACTTTCACCTGTTCAGTATTTGTCACATTTATTGTGACAAATTTATTGTGACTCTTTTACAATGGAGTAAGTATCTCTTATGGGTGTTTAAAGTCTTAATTATTTTCTTTTGGTAATAATTATATATAAAAATGCATTTGATAAGTAAGTCTGATTTTTTTTGCACTGACTTTTTCCTTAATAGCTAGTGCCACAATGACTCAAATCATGCATTTAATTTCATGATTTCCATGACATTTATATTATTTTAAGAATGTCTCCTGTCACCATGACCTCTAAAGGAGAGACCACTTTCTGTGAGAATTGAGTGACTGCAATTAATCTTTTAGCATCTCAAAATAATGCTGAATATTCCCTCTCATCTTTACTTCAAACCATTGGTTTAATCTGTGCATATTTATTTATTTATGTGCACATCAAGTAAACCTAGCCATTTTCAGTCCCTGGAACCTTCATGAATTTTGAACATCTTCATCATATGCATCTATCTTAGACCTCAACAGATCTTTTTTTTTTTTTCTGGCCTTTTGAAAACAGTTTACAGACAAATTATTATGGAAACTTTCATGTTAGTTGGCAAATAGGCTTTTCAGATCATGAAAGTGTGATATATCCAAAGCCTTTGTTACAAAAATATCTGAGAAATATCTCTTTTATCTGCTACATATTCTCTTTGATGGCTTGTAAAAATTCTGGAAACATGATTCTAAAAAATAGAACTGGGACAATGTCTCTCTCTCTCTCTGTCTCTCTTTTCCTCCAGGGTTATTTCTGGTACTATGCACTACTCCCAGAGGCCATCTTTCCCCACGATTTTATAGGACAGAAAAGAGAGGGGAGACAGAGAGTGGGAGAGAAAGATAGACACCTGCAGACATGCTTCAGGGCTTGTAAGGCGACCTCCCACAGGTGGGGGGCCAGGGATTGGAAGCAGGATCCTTGTGCACGTCTTTGCACTTTGTACTATGTGCACTTAACCCAATGTTCTACCACTTGACCACCCCCACCCTACCCCCAATCTTATATTTCTCTATGGATTACTATTATGGCCCTATTTTACTTTTTTTTTAAAACATTTTATTTATTTATTTATTTATTTATTTATTCCCTTTTGTTGCCCTTGTTTTTTTTTATTGTTGTTGTTGTTGTTGGATAGGACAGAGAGAAATGGAGAGGGGAGGGGAAGACAGAGAGCAGGAGAGAAAGACAGACACGTGCAGACCTGCTTCACCGCCTATGAAGCGACTCCCCTGCAGGTGGGGAGCCGGGGTTCGAACCGGGATCCTTATGCCGGTCCTTGTGCTTTGCGCCACCTGCGCTTAACCCACTGCGCTACAGCCCGACTCCCCCTATTTTACTTTTATATGATTGATAATTTTGACCAAAAAAGTCAATGTTAATATGCAAATCAAGGGTATTTCAAGATGAAAATAGCCTCTTTAAAGTCACCTGACAAAAATTATAAAAGGGAGAGGAGACACAGAACTGGAAAGAGAAACCTGGCCTATGTCATTGTGGCTAAAATTTTTTACACGGGGGTTGGGCGGTAGCACAGCAGGTTAAGTGCATGTGACACAAAGTGCAAGGACCAGTATAAGGATCCTAGTTCAAGCCCCCACCTGCAGGAAAGTCACTTCACAATTGGTGAAGCAGGTCTTCAGGTGTCTATCTTTCTCTCCTCCTTTCTGTCTTCCCCTCCTCTCTCCATTTCTCTCTGTCCTATATAACAATGATGACATCAACAACAATGACTATAACAATAAAACAACAAGGGCAACACAAAGGAAATTATATATATATATATATATATATATATATATATATATATATATATATATATATACACACATATATATATATATAATGTTTTACACTTATGCATTTTATCAGAATATATGATTACTTCAGACTACTGCCAGGGCCTTAAAAGCTGTGCAACTGAGCCATGCAGAATCAGATATATTTGAATCTTGACCCCAGAATTTGCTCCTCATTCATAGGTAATAGAAATCCTTGTGTCTGTCCTGTTAGGGTATAAAAAATAACCTCCAATTGCCTGTTTCATCCAGGTCAAGGGGTTCAATTGTATTGTGATAGATGGAGACAAACTCTTTGGTGGATGACAGAATGTAGTGTGTTTAGAAGTCAAACTATAGAGATATACATCTGAACATTTTATGATATTATATACCAATATATCTGTCTTCAGACATTGAAAGTGTCCAACCAAAAATATTAATCAGCAATCCCAATTTCATTGACTCCTTCCTCTAGGAGGGTGATAGAAATCTGTGACATGGGGAAGTAGGAGTCACTCATCTCTCTAGGCTCTCAGCCCCCTCAGCCTCTCTCCCCACCCACATTGTTAAGTTGGTTGTTGCTTCTAATGCCCCAGACCAGATAGGAGAAAAAGAGATGGTTCCCACTTAAGTGAGAATGTTCCTACTCAACTAATACTGCTGTAAACTACCTTCAGTCTCTCTCTAGACCTAGAAGACGTTTAAAGTAGATACTGTCTTTCATTCCCTTCTTCACTCCACCACCTATTAATCTGTAGATTGAACTGTTAAGCTGTATCCTAGTGATATTTTCTGGGACATACATTGCCACTTCTCTTTTGACCCCCTAGAGTTTTGAAGGATTTCAAGGTAAGCAGACTTTCTGTCAGAGCCCATCTTTCCCTCCCAGGTGGTTCAGTTGTCAAAATAGATCTGGTCTGGCCCTTATACCTTGAGGGGGACCATATGTGTCTGATGAAAAGCAGTCACTTGTCCTATGTCACCACTCAGCAGGACTATAATACAGTTTTTATATAGTCATCTTCTTTTTCTTTAATTTGCTTTCATAATAAATATTTTTCTTTATTTTCTCCATAGACCTCTAAAATTTTATGACAGAAGCCAGATCCCACCTCCCCATCCCCACCCCCTCACTTGACTCAATATATACATTATGAAATGTTTTATAAAAATCTATGTCAATGAATAAAAAGGTATAACACCATTTCTTTGGGTAAGACTTAAAATAACAGACTAAGAAAAACATACTTAGTGATATTTATTTGAATTGAGAAGGATTCATAGCAGATCAAAACCAGACTTGAGTCAATGATTAAATTTGAAAACATGGTTATGATATTGAAGGTCTTCAATCAGTCAATCAAATTAATAAAAGTATGTTTTCTTAGACTCATTTTTATAAGCCTTGTTGGAAGTAAAAAATAGATCCATAGTTTTCAGTCTAAAACAGTGTAATTCCAGGAGTTAAATCAGATAAAAAATTCTGTTTGAGTTCAAATAAGATTCTCTTTTTAGCATCTCTCTCACTCTTATTTTTACACACACACACCAACAAAGACTCTTCTTTCTCTGGGGCTCTGCTGCACCTATGAAGACTGCTAATTATTTAGGTAAGATTCAGAGCAAGAGTAAAACTAAATGATCTGCGATCTCTATTTACCCTTGACAATCAGCTTTCTCTTTGGCACATTCATGCTTAGTGGAAAAGGCAGGCTTAATTAGTTAAAGCCATGAACAACACTGAACAAAATAGTCATTTGCAGTCTTTTGTGAATATTTAAAAGATTAAGTTAAAAATGCTAGTTTTCTCTGGAATAACCTAAGAAAGACATTCTAATTTATTTAGCACTTTCTTATTTCCTCCTCAGTCTAAGCTAATTTATTTTAAAGTGCTCTCACCAGTGATCTCATTTATGTATAAGATAAATACAGTTAATTCAAAAGTTTAAGTTCTGCTTGATATGAGCTATGTATATAGTCCTCTAATCTAGGCACATAAAAAGATAGTATCTCCTAGATAAAACTCTTCCAAAAGTATTTCACTTTCTTCCCCTCTAATTCCTCTCAAATGCCACACAATTTCCTTTATTAATTTTAATTTAAAATTAGAATTTTCCTGTTTTACATCAAGAACTTTTGGGAACCACCTTCTGCATCTCAAAAACAATTTATTTATTTATTTATTTATTTATTTATTTAAGAAAGGATAAATTAACAAAACCATAGGGTAGGAGGGGTACAACTCCACACAATTCCCACCACCCAATCTCCATATCCCACCCACTCCCCTGATAGCTTCCCCACTCTCTATCCTTCTGGGAGCATGGACCCAGGGTCATTGTGGATTGCAGAAGGTGGAAGGTCTGCCTTCTGTAATTGCTTCCCTGCTGAACATGGGCGTTGACTGGTTGGTCCATATTCCCAGTCTGCCTCTCTCTTTCCCTAGTAGGGTGGGTCTCTGGGGAAGCGGAGCTCCAGGACATATTGGTGGGGTCTTCAGTCCAGGGAAGCCTGGCCAGCATTCTTCTTCTTCTAGCGTTTACCATTCTTCCGTAGCCAGTCAACAGCGCCAGGTTGAGCCTGATGTAAAGTTTTGAGACCTCCTTTGAATCTGGAGAGGTGGCAGTCATTGACTATATGGGTCATCGTCTGTCTGTAGCCGCAGGGGGCAGTTTGGGTCGTCTCTGACTCCCCAGCGATGGAACATAGCGGCGCACCCGCCATGGCCTGTTCGATAGCAATTGAGGAGGGCCCAATCATAATGTGCTAGGTCAAAGCCGGGTTGACGCTTGCAGGGGTCTGTGATGAGGTGTTTGTTCTTTACCTCAGCTGACTGCCTAATCTGTTTCCAAGAGTCTGGAACAGAGAAGTTCAGTGTAGGCGTAGGGGGCCAGATTGGATGACGAGACGTCAAGCGTTGGACAGGGTGGGCGAAGATATCCGCGTATATTGGCAGGTCCGGTCGAGCTTAGACGTGGGAAATGAACTTAGATGATGCCGCATCCCAATGAATATCTGGCGGGGCGATGTTGCTAAGAACTGGCAGCCATGGAACCGGGGTGGAACGGATGGTTCCAGAAATTATCCTCATGGAGGAATATAATTTGGAATCGACCAAGTGGACATGGGGGCTACGGAACCATACTGGGGCACAGTTTTCTGCAGTGGAATAGCATAATGCCAGAGATGATGATCGTAGTGTGGAAGCGCTCGCGCCCCATGAGGAGCTGGCCAGTCTTGCAATGATGTTATTCCTTGCATCCACCTTTGCTTCAGTTTTTATGAGATGTTCGTGAAATGACAGGGAGTAACGCCAAGATAGACTGGCTGGGCTTCATGCCGGATTCTCGTATCGTCAAGCTGCACATTAAGCTCACGCGAGGCCGAGGCATGGTGTAGATGGAAAACAGATGATACCATTTTTGTAGTGCTAGGGATTAGTCGCTGTTTTTTACAGTAATCAGATATCAGAGACATGTCTTTCGTGAGTGAATTATTTACACACTGAATGAATAAAGTTAAATGATCCAAAATATTCCTTCTCGGGCAGTGGAAGTGCTTTAATGAAATCTTACTACAAATTTTAAGATACATTGACTTTCTTGCCATTTAATATTAGGCAACCTGAGGTCAAGAATCTGCTTTTATTGGGTAAAGTAAAACAGTAAAATAAAATGGTTCTTAATGAAGAACTGCTCTCTTGCCATTCTTTCCTTAGACTTATCATTTCGCTTGCTATCTTATCTTACATATCCTGTGTCATATCTTCATGCACACATTTCTCATTGTGCTCATAAATATGGAGCAAAAATATTTAGGAAAGCTATTATCAGCAAAATGATGGAGTAGGTACTTCCACATTCCCATCTCCCCCACAAAATATGCGATGGGAAACAAGCAGCAACTGTCAGAACAAATTTCCCAAGTGCTCTGAAGAACAGTCAAAAGAGCAAACAAATGAATGCTGAATCAGGCAAAAACAACTTAAAGACAGTAGGAAGGCTCTGTATCATTTTCACTTCTCCTTGTCCTGATTCCTCTTAGACTGGAGTCAGTGGGGAAGATGACAGCCATCACTTCCACTGTAGAATGATGTCTATAGTAATGCAAAGAATAGAGAAAGTCCTTTTGTTATATTAATTTTTGTAAATGTCTGCTCTCATATTCTTCCAAAAATGACAGACAGCACTCACCTCTGTACTGCTAAACTGAGGTTAGAAATGTAGGGGAAATAGCTTGGAAAATACTGTATGTGCAACAAACAACCCCTACATATCAAGGGAAAAAAGGCTTTAGAGAGACACAGAACAAAGCTATCTGCTGTTCAGGAGGATAAGTTCAAGGGGTATTCTGGGACAGATTAAGTTCTGTTTTAACTAGACTGAAGGAAGGATGCCCAAGTATCTGATAAAATTTCATTTCTGGGTGTGTTTGTGAAGGTTTTCCTGAAAGAAGTTAGAATGTCGTTCAGTAGACTGAGTAAAGGAGAGCCATCCTCATCAACAATCATCTTATCCTTCCAGATACCAACTGAACAGAAAAGTAAAGGAAAGATGATTTTTTTCTTTCTTTGAGCTAACATAATCATCTGTTTTGTCATTCAACCATAGGAACTCTTGGTTCCTGAACTTTCATACTCTTGAACTTATGTCAGCAGACTTCTGGCTTTCACACCTTCAGGTCATAATTGGAACCACACCACAGCCGCCTCTGGTTCTCCAGTCTTTAGATTTAGATTAAGTTCTAGCAAAGGATTCTGTGGTTCTCCAACATGTAGATGGGATGTTGTAGGATTTCTTAGTCTCCTTAACTATGTGAGCTAATGTTCATAATAAACAGCCTTTATCTATTCTATCTGTCTATATATCTATCTATCTGATTAGCTTTTTTATTTTTTCAAGGAATCTTAACTAATACCATTTCTTTGGGGAATTGAGGAAATTTAAAAGCTCCCCCATATATTAAAAATGTAGAAACCCCCTGCCATATACATACATACCAAGAAAAACTATGTACACAGAAAAGACCACAGAAGATACCAAGTTTTCACCTCACATTGCTCTCTAAAAAGCATCCTGATACACATTCAATCTACAAATAAGAGTTTTTAAATTTTTGGTTGCTATTATTTATGCATTTTAGCTCTTGGAATCCAATATAATTCCTATCAAAGCACCCAAAGGGATGGAGAGTTCAGTGATGACACATAAAAAAGAATAATAGTATAAATAGTTGGGAAAACTTGCTAAATGAATGTACTTATACCACTATAGCTGTTGACAGTAATGAAACTAATAAAAGCAGTAGATCTGGATAAAAGGGAAGAGATGATTCCCAGAATTATATATGAATATTCAAAAATATTGTTCTCAATAAAAATAGAAATATATGAAGAGAAATAGGAAAATATGATGCCCTGAAAGGAGAAAAATAAGTGACAGGAACCATGCCAATACAAGTCCAGATAATTAAATAATTAGACAAGGACTTTAAATGACTATTTTGAATAGACTTACTTCAAGAAAATCAAGCAAAAATATGAATGGAAATCAGGAAAATTAAGTATGAATACAATGAGAATATCAATAAAGAGTTGAAAATTTAAAAAAAAGAAAAGTTCTGGAGCTGAAAAGCATAACTAAAATGAAGTATTAACTTTGGAAATTCCACAGTAGATTCAGATAAGTATTAAAGGGAGTCAAACTTCAATATTAAAAGTATTGAAATTGTCTAGTATGAAGAGAAAACAAATAAACAGAGCCTAAGTATCATGTGAAACACTGACAAGTGGACAGAGAGATTACAGGAGTTCTAGGTGGGAGCACAGAAAAATAGGCAGAACAAACGCTAGAAGAAATAATGGTCATAAGCACTTTAAGTTTAATTAAAAAAACATGAAACTATATGTCATATATCAGAAGGGGTAGTAACAACAAATGTTGGAGAAGTTACGGGATGAGAAGGGCTTGGTATAAAGGAACCCTCTTGCACTGCTGGTGGAAATGTAAATTGGTCCAAACCTGTGGAGAGCAGTCTGGAAAAACTCTCAGAAGGCTAGAAGTGGAACCACTCTATGACTCAACAATTCCTCTCCTGGAAATATATCCTAAGCTATCAACACACTCATGCAAAAAAAGATGTATGTATACCTATATTCACAGCAGCATGATTTGTAATAGCCGAAACTTGGAAGCAACCTATGTGTCTCACAACAGATAAGTGGCTGAGATATTTGTGGTATATATGCACACTGGAATGATATTTAGCTATTAAGAGTTGTGAATTCATCTTTTTTTACCTCATCTTGGCCATCCATACAAGCTTTGAAGGAATCATGTTAAAATAAGCCAAAAAGAGAAGGATAAATATGGGATGATCTCACTCATGGTCAGAAGCTGACAAGTAACTTTGGTGTATTGTACCAAAGTCAAAGACTCTGGAGGGCAGGTGAGGGGGCAGCAAGGCTTTCAGGTTCTGGTGCATGACGGTGGAGGAGGACCTACATAGGGGTGAGAATGTTTTTCAGAAAACTGAGAAAGTTTACACAGTATCAACAGCTGTATCTACAGTAAACCATTAACCCCTCAAAATGCACACACCTATCAATATATTATTGAATACACAATGAATTAAAATATGATTTAAAAAAACAATCAAAGAGACATAGCAAACTGAGCCAATTTTCTTATACTACTAAAAGTGTCAATTCAAATCTATTTTTAATAAATTAAAAATATGATACGCATGGTATACAGAAGACTATATATAAAAGAAAACAAGTAGAAAATCAAACTTGTTAACACCAAAGCATATGATTTTTCTGAGTTGCAACCATATTTGACTATTATTCTCTCATATTATTTAATGGAACCTGCATCTGCACAATATTAAAAGAAACTAAAGATTTCTTGAAGAAGACTCTATATAACACCACCATCATCTCTCATACACAAGCCCCCTCCTTGGTCTCTTTCCTTCTGTTCTTGATGCCATCCCATCCTGTTCTCCAAAGAGCATTTGAGGTACACTTTAAACACAGATACTATAAGCTCAATACTGTTTTTTTTTTTTCAAACCATGCAGAGGCTCCCCACCACACTCTAAAGATAAGCCCAAATTCTCATTGGTAGATCTCCAAGACTCTTCATAAAAAAGGAATCCGCAGAGTCTTGCAACTTATCAAAAACAGCAGACCCTTCTCAGTTTCCTCTGGCCAACTACCACTTGTTTGCATCAGGCCCCATTCTCTGAGAGGTCCCTTGGGTCAGAGATGTTTATGAAGCTAGTCTCCTGAGGACAGGTGAGAACAACCCAAACCCCTCCCCTGTAAAAACCATCCCAGGTACCTCCCTGGCATCAGAAGGAACTACTGCCCAAGTCCTTGCATGGGTTATAACTAACAATTACCCAACAATATATAGCAATAAGTTCTAGCAGCAAGACTGTTTTACTGTTTGCTCAAGAAAATAACCCACTTTCAGCTGCATGAGCATAAAAAAAATAATTTCAATTCAAGCCTACCTAGGTTAGGTATCTCAAACTACTGATTTCAGCACTGGCATTTTTCAACAGCTCTTGGGTCAAGGTTAGTGAAGCATGAAGTCAGAATATCAGTGAGTCTCTGAGGATTGCTCACCCTGTACAGGAGAAATTTGATGTGGGATTTCTATGAATCCATAGTCCATACATTTTTAGATCCTAATATCATTCATTTTCCTTGACCCTACAGTCACTTTGCTATGAACTCATTCTTTTAGATTAATTAGGGGCATGAAGAGGAAATGTATGTATTGGAAAGCACACAGCAGTGTTATTTATAGAAACTGTCAAGTACAAGTCTCATGTAATAAACTCAGGTGCACAAGAAATTCAACCTCATTTTTTTCTGAAATTGAACTTTTTTTTTAAGCTTCTATTCTGCCAGGCATTGCAAAGCTAATTTCATTTAATCCCAAAAAGGTGTTGGCAAGAGAAGTAATCTAGCAGGGGTCATTATCATCTACTCTACTCACATCTTCTGAGATACCTTCATTCCATTCTAGTTGACAGTCACTGAGCCAGAGCATTGCCATTTCCCTCTAACTCCCAGTAGGGTAATTTCAGTGTCATTAGTTCTCTGTCTTTGACCTGTAGGGCATATTGGATATTATTCTGGCTGCATATCATTCTGGGCTGCTATAAAGCACTGACAGCATATGCACAATTCAACCACTATATTGTTTCCGGTCCTAGAAGATCTGTGTCTTTTTTAAAGCCAAGTTTTGGGGTCTCAAAGCCAGTTTTTTTTTGTCCTAGTTTTGAAACAGTAAATATAAAAATCTCTAGTGCCTAAATAGATGAAGAAGAACCACTGGCAGCTGGGTGCTGGACCTAGCTTTTACTGCCCAATTCTGGGCATATCTTTCCTCATCCACTATTAGTGAACTTCAGTTGGTAATTTGAAATTGACCAGGGTGGGATGATTTATACCTGGGACACTGGAAAATGATACAAGGGAGGTCTCTGGTTTCTTTGTTCCCTTTTGAGAGTCAGTTTCCCAGTGATCCACTGGCTAGAAGAAATAAAAAGAAAAACAAAAGGAAAATACAGTTATTAAAAGATCCAAGCATTACATAACTCTTGAAGCAAAACAGTAAAGTAAAATGGAAATGTCCAAGGACTCTGAAAGCATTAAGTAAACTATATTTTACCATATATGACAAATTATACATTAATTTATTATCTTTAATAACATGAAAAATGTCTGTGACAAACAAAAAAAGCATAGTTACTTGTACAAAAAATTTATATAGGCATAGGACAAATCCTGATGAATGCATAGAACACTAAACATTTAACCTGTATGATGAAGATGTGCATATCAATTTTCCTTTTTCTCTATTGCTTTATGTATAGTCAAAAGTTTCTACAGTGGCAAAGCATAACCCTCACAGTAAAATTACATGCACAATGTATATTTCAAAGAACAATACAAGTATTAGAGAGATTTCAAGTAATAGGAAAGTTGAAGTTATTTCCTTAGTTTTGGCATTTAGGAGGTAATTGAAGAATTCGGCCAGACCATTTTCAGTGAAGTTGCTGGGGATAGAAGTCAATTTGCTGTAAATCAAATTTTAAAATGAGAAGTTAAATATGTTAGTGAATCCAAACACTGTTTCCAAACAGCTTGACTTTAAAAGGAGAAAGATAAAGTAGTGCCTAATGAGAACTGTAAGAAAAGCCTTTATCTATCTATTTAATAGAAGATTTCAGAGGATACTTAGGGGCTGGAAGAGAGCCTGAAGAAAAGCAAACATTTGAATAGCAGCTAAATGCTTCAACTTTTTTCTGTGAAGAAGGATGGGAAGTAATCAGCAGAGATATGTGGCTAATGGTAGTGTGGGGTCTGAGAGGGAATTAATAAAAGATCTGAAGTTGTTACTGTGTCAGAAGCACAAGAAACTGACCAGTGCACTCAACAACATTGTTGAGTGCTATTGGAGTCCAGCAGTCACTACACTCCTGGAAAGTGTGATGACACCAATCTATTCCATGTGTGATTTAATCTAACAGCCTATAGGAGTCTGAGTGTGGAGCTGAGAAGGTGGAAACTGGACTAAACTTGACTTGAGAACATAGTAGTTTGGATAGGAAAAAATGATACAAAGAAGACAACTTCTGCCATTTCCATGACATAGGAGCCACGGGAATTGAGTAGAAACTATTTATTTATTTTTTTTTTTAAGGTTAATCATTTTTTTTAAATATTTTTATTTAAGAAAGGATTAGTGAACAAAAGCATAAGGTAGGAGGGGTACAACTCCATACAATTCCCACCACCCAATCTCCATAACCCACCCCCTCCCATGATAGCTTTCCCATTCTCTAGCCCTCTGGGAGCATGGACCCAGGGTCATTGAGGGTTGCAGAAGGTAGAAGGTCTGGCTTCTGTAATTGCTTCCCCGCTGAACATGGGTGTTGACTGGTCGGTCCATACTCCCAGTCTGCCTCTCTCTTTCCCTAGTAAGGTGTGTCTCTGGGGAAGCTGAGCTCCAGGACACATTGGTGGGGTCTTCAGTCCAGGGAAGCCTGGCCAGCATCCTGGTGGCATCTGGAACCTGGTGATTGAAAAGAGAGTTAACATACGAAGCCAAACAATTTGTTGAGCAATCATGGATCCCAAGCTTGGAATAGTGGAGAGGAAGTGTTAGGGAGGTACTCACTGCAAACTCTAGTGTACTACTGCTTTCAGGTATATATTTTGCAGTAGTTTATGGATACGTGTGCACATATGCTCTCTCTCACAGAAACTGGTATATATCTAGGTTATGGGACTTTGTTAGAAAGTGAACCACCTGAGATGAAATTAGAGTGTACTATAAAAGGAAATGTCTCACCCAAGTAATGAAGCTGAAGGGTTGTCATTCCACACGTGAAGTCTCTGGACACAGTCTGAGGTGAAGCATGTTGAGGTGGCAATCGTTGCGTTGATTAGGTTGTGATGCATATGGGAAAGTGGGCCCTATCCAAGGGTTCCAGGACTGGGGGAAGTAGGGGCTCTATAGTGGAGTTTATGTACACTCCTAGCAAAATGTAGACATATAAATCAGTAGTTAATTAATATGAGAGGGGGAAAATCAATTGTATGTCTCAAAGTTTCTCAAAACACAAACTGAATCCTTTTAATATATAGGCTGTGTATTTGATATGCAGACTCTCTCAAAGTTAACCCAATTAACAAATAATGTGATAACATTAACTATCTAACTATCGATTATCTTTTTGAACCCTAAGACAGCAGGAACCTCACATCTCCACTATAGAGCCCCTACTTCCCCCAGTCAAGGCTCCATATCTTACAAGTTCTCCAGAGGTTAAGAATCTTCTGTTTGGATGTCTGCTTAATAAATAATTATCAGGCTTTATCAAAACCATGTATAAAAATATGTGTGAAGACTATTCATATTTGTTCCTCTGATTAGAGGAAATAAGGTAAAGGGAGAATGCTGGTTAAATGACAGATTGAAATACCAAAGTCTCATACATGAACAATCCTATCACTCCCAAGTCAATTTTTTAAAAAATTCTGTTTCTTTCAGACAGGAGGAAAAAAGAGAGAATGTAGCGGCACCCCAACACTGCTCCATTATTTGTGGCGTTTTTACCTGGTACTGTCCATGGTGCTTCCGTGGAGCAAGACTTGTATTCAGGTCCTCATACATGGTAATCCAAGCACTTTACCAAGCAAGATATATCTGGGTCTAAGAGTACTATGTGTTTTTTTTTTTTTAATTATACAAGTCATTACATTCTCACTAGTATGATAAAACAGCTCATCTCAATCATTCTAATTTTTTTAGGACTCAGACTTGAGTATCAGCAGGAAAATGGCTTTTACTAATGGGAGTCACAGTATCTCCGAGGCTGCCTGGTTCTTCCTAATCATAGTCAGTTGGATGAAGATGCAATTTGAGCATATATACAACTGACTGTGATGAGGAGACAAGGTGAGAAGTTATTTAAAAATGTAAACTGTTTAACTATTCTTTGATTAGATTTATTATTTCAATTTATGTGGGAGTCTATAACAACATATGTAAAAAGTAATTATAGATCCATTACTTTGCTCCTAATTATGGGTGTCTCCATGCCAATTAGGTGGCATAACTAAGAATAGACACTTCTAGTTTCAAAGAAATTAGTCATTTCCTATGAACAAATCTAATAAACATGTCATAAGTAAGTAGTTAGAAAAGAAAAACATTATACATACCTGAAAATATTCAAATCAATATTCATACCAATTTTCCACAATTAACTAGGATGGATTCAGAAAATGACCTTAAGACCAAGTTTTTAATAAGCAAGTTTAATAAGGCTATCATTATTTATTGAGTGTATACACTGTGCCTAGCATTGTTTGACATGCTGGAAATGTATTCTCTCATATAATCTCGTCTATATGCATACTATTATTCTCAGTATTTTAAGGGAATGGGAACCAAATTAATATATATATATATATATATATATATATATATATATATATATGATCTCATGCTAGAGATTATATACCTACTACAGCCTAATGACTATTATCTGTTGCAAGACAGTTTGTTATTATTTGCTATATTTACAATAAGGTAAATATATTAAACTTTATAGTTTCCAAGAATGATCAGCTTTTCTATTCATTCATCCAGTGGGATCAATTATTTTTGCTTCCCAACATTGTGTGATTACACCAGGCTTCTTTAATATCTAGAAGCGTACTGTTTTAAAAACTCAATTGATTCAGGCAATAAAATTGAATACCTATGTCAATCTCATAAATTGACTAGTAAAGTTAACCTGATATATTTCTTTATACAGAAAAGATCAATACTCAGATTTGTAAATGCTAATTATTAAGAACATGACTATTCACATATCCTAATATTGACCATATAAAGGGTATGCTATTGTTTGATTCTCATTTTCCCATTTGAATCCACATCAATTTTGAAGTTTCACTGAATGATAAGGTACATCAATATAATGAAATACATACATAATTTTCTAAGCACCATTGAACATTGCCACTGGATTTTTAAAATTATAATTGTAGGGGGGGAATAGAACTTTGTGGTTGGCTTTCTTTTTATTAAAAGTGTTTGCATATCTAAACTATTCTCCTGAGGAGGGGTTGGCAAATATATAACCATTCAGATTTTCAAGAACTTCTACAAGTACAAATTAGCCATGGTATCACAGTCTAAAGGGGGTATTAATCAGTGTTCTCTACAGGAGAAGTATATATTTTATGCTCACTGCAGAAGACTAACTGATTAGACCTTAAAAGTTAGAACTGGCCCACTATTAAGAAACACTGAGTGACTTTTTCTGTCCAAATTTTATGAAGTAAACCAACATCTTGCTTGACCTAATTCAGCATGTTTTCTCTTTGACAAGAACCCAGTGAAAGATTCTTAGCAGGATGCCCTAATATCACTAGCACATACATTTACCCCAAGAGGGGAAGTAATGTTTTAAAAGAATACTTGTGGGATAGGGAGATAAATCATCCAAGAAAACTCAGACATTGTGATGTATGAGGTTCTAGGTTCAAATCTTGGTATCACATGGGAGAACTATGAATAATAACAGGGAAATATCCACAAAACTATGTGGAAATATCCACAAAACTATGAATAATAACAGGGAAATATCCACAAAACTATGTGGAAATATCCACAAAACTATGAATAATAACAGGGAAATATCCACAAAACTATGTGGAAATATCCACAAAACTATGAATAATAACAGGGAAATATCCACAAAACTATGTGGAAATATCCACAAAACTATGAATAATAACAGGGAAATATCCACAAAACTATGTGGAAATATCCACAAAACTATGAATAATAACAGGGAAATATCCACAAAACTATGTGGAAATATCCACAAAACTATGAATAATAACAGGGAAATATCCACAAAACTATGTGGAAATATCCACAAAACTATGAATAATAACAGGGAAATATCCACAAAACTATGTGGAAATATCCACAAAACTATGAATAATAACAGGGAAATATCCACAAAACTATGTGGAAATATCCACAAAACTATGAATAATAACAGGGAAATATCCACAAAACTATGTGGAAATATCCACAAAACTATGAATAATAACAGGGAAATATCCACAAAACTATGTGGAAATATCCACAAAACTATGAATAATAACAGGGAAATATCCACAAAACTATGTGGAAATATCCACAAAACTATGAATAATAACAGGGAAATATCCACAAAACTATGTGGAAATATCCACAAAACTATGAATAATAACAGGGAAATATCCACAAATAGTGGATCAGTGTTGTGGTGTTCTCTCTCTCTCTCTGTCTCTGTCTCTCTCTCTCTCCTCTTTCTCTCAAAAAAATAGGTGAATATATGGACTTTTCTAAAAGTTTATACCAGGGAGAAAAGAAGCAACCAGTGTCATTACTTTATAAGACACAGCTATATAAATACTGTGAAAGGAACTAAATTATGGTGATATCATGTTTAATTAGCAAAAACTAAGGCAATGGGATCTTCAAAGTCAACCCAATTGCCAAATAATTTGATTATAGCAATAACTATCTATTGCCTTCTTAAACCCTAAGACAGCAGGAAGCTCCAGCTTCCTCTATAAAGTCCTTATCTCCCTGTCTTGGAACATCTAGGGCAGGGCTCACTTTCTTGCATGCTTCTCTCAATTCATACCAAATGATACTGAATATGTTGATCCAACCTAATCAGTGCAATGCATATCACCTCAGCATGCTTCACTTCAGACTGTATCCAGAGACATCAGGTATGGAGTGTCAACCCTTCAGCCTCATTACTCAGGTGAGACTTTTCCTTTCTCATATGCCATTTCGGATGGTTCCCTTCCTAACAAAGCCCCAAAACGTAGATATAGACAAGGACCCATGAGATAGGGCATATGCACACATGTATTCATAAATTAGGGAAAATATATATGAAAGCAAAAGTGCCCAATAGTCTGGAGTGAGTCAGTATATGTAGCAAATAAGTAGAAAGACCTAAAAAGACACCATAAAGTTCCTAATGAAATAGTTTCTACTTTGACCTGAATACCCTTCTCACCTACTTCCTATTACACTTCCCTCAGTCACTCTGCTAACCTTATCAAAGCAAGGACTACAAAAGCTGAATAAGGGTAAGCGACTGGCACACTTTAATGATGACTCTTTTGTCACTATCAGGCTACCCCATCAGCTGGGGCCCTAGTCAGGGAGTGCTGAGATTCCCACAAAGACATGATGGGCCTAGTCCTCTAAGAAATCCCTCTAACCACTGTCACTGGGCATCTCCATCAGGAAAAACGTAATAGACCCCTTTGTGGGCCCCGATAGGACCTTGCCCTCAATGTGGATCAACAGCGGTAAAGAAGGTTCCATCCTCCAAAGGGAGGCTGGATAACACACTCTGTCCACCACCTGAGGAAGATGGGTCCTGAAATTGGGGAAGCTTGGAAATTTCCTACTCATGACCACAGAATGTGAGCTCAGATCTACATGGATGCATAGGCTACATAGGCTCCTAAGCTGAATATGGGCTCCAGATCAAATCGATGGTTTCTACAGTCAACAATATTTATACACCTTTCCCATATTTGGGAGCTACTCTCTTCCTTGATCCAGCTTTCTAGCCCTTTTGCCAGCCATGCCATCATCTCCCCAGACAATAACTTGGATCCACCTGCATATCAGAAGGCAAAGTCATGAAAAAACTAGTATAGTCATGGGCCCTTTGGAATATAACTAGAATAGGCCTACTAGCTATCTTCAAAACAGAGAACCCAAATCTTCAACTGCAATATTCCAGCCGTTAGGTTCATGGTTAGTCAATAATATGTTTGGCTTTATATGTTAACTCTTCTTTCAGCCACCATGTTTCAGATGTTACCATGATGCCAACCAGAATTCCCTGGGCAGACGATACCACCAATGTTCCTGGAGGCCCAATTCCCCAGAGCCCTACCTCACTAGGGAAAGAGAGAGAGGCAGGCTGGGAGTATGGATCGACCTGTCAATGCCCATATTCAGCATGGAAGCAATTACAGAAGTCAGACCTTCCACCTTCTGTACCCCATAGTGACCCTGGGTCCATACTCCCAGAGGGTTAAAGAATAGGATAGCTATGAGGGGAGGGGATGGGATATGGAGCTCTGGAGCTCTGGTGGTGGGAATTGTGTGGAATTGTACCCCTCTTATCCTATAGATTTTGTCAGTGTTTCCTTTTTATAAATAAAGATTTAAAAATAGGGTAAAATATCGGGTTAGGGTGGTCATTCAGCAGTAACATACATGTGAGAAATCCTGAATTATGCACCAGTGACCACATGAATGGAAGAAAGAAAGGGATGAAAGGAAGAAGGGAGAAAGAAAGGTTTTTCCCAACTGCAGGGGGAAGTTTCATAAGCTATAAAACAGTGCTACAGGTCTCTCCCCTCTATTTCCCCTCCCCCTCTCAATTTCTACATCCTATAAAATTATAAAATAAATATTTATTTTATTTTATTTTATTTATTTATTCCCTTTTGTTGCCCTTGTTGTTTTATTGTTGTAGTTATTATTGTTGTTGTCGTCGTTGTTGGATAGGACAGAGACAAATGGAGAGAGGAGGGGAAGACAGAGAGGAGGAGAGAAAGATAGACACCTGCAGACCTGCTTCACCGCCTGTGAAGCAACTCCCCTGCAGGTGGGGAGCCGGGGTTCGAACCAGGATCCTTATGCCGGTCCTTGTGCTTTGCGCCACCTGCGCTTAACCGGCTGCGCTACAGCCCGACTCCCAAAATAAATATTTTTTAAAATACAAAAATAAAAACTTTTGTCCAGAGATCATTACAATTAGACGATGACTGTATTTCGTTGCCACTCCAATTCAAGTTTTTAAAACAGAAAGATAAAAAAGACATAGAAAGATATCACAGCACCAAAGTCTCCCTCAGTAATGGTAGGACTACCTTGAACCTGGGTCAGGTACATGACAAAGCAGGTGTACCATCCAAATGAGATGTCTCGTTGGCACTTGACTTTCTTAAATCCTCTGTTCTGGAAGCACCATGAATGAACAACCAACCTTTTCAACTCCCTATAAACACTCACCTTTGCTACTCCAAAAACTCAGAGTTGTAGTTTTTCTTGATATAGGCTCAACTGGCCCTTTTTTTGCTTTGTGGAGGCAAACACCTCTTTGTCTAGGTATGATTCCTGAGTTGATGATTCACTAAAAGGCCCTATTATCTTCTCAGTCCCATCAATCCTGTCTTCTGAGTGTATTACTAACTCAGTATCCAAATGGCCTGAGTTTATATTCTAGTTCTGTCACCATCACTTGTATGACTTTGGACAAATAATTTCATTTCTGTGAACCTCAGTATCCATATCAAGCTACTATGCTTAATTTTAAAAGGATGGTTGAGATGATTAAAGTAGATATTGTGAGGTAAGGCAATGTGTTAACAGCAATTTTATAATTCCATTACAATTAGGGAGGCTATAAAATAAATCCTAATTTGAAAGGACAGACATGAAAAACTGTAAAACATAGGAAAAATACACGACAGTAGAATTTTTAAGAAATAACTATGGTAAAAGTGAGAAACAAGTAAGTTTAACATGTCTTCTTGTTTTCATAGTTAGAGTGCTATAGTTTCTATAGCAATCCAAAATTAAGTCAGTATGCTAGATCAACTTCAGAAAATGGGAACTGAAATATATTCCACCTTCCAGCTACTAGGAATTTATTTTATGAGTAATCTGTAACAGAAATAAAATCATAGGCACATCCAAACAGAAGCATAAATGTGCAATAGCCATAATTCTCATGATAATAGACGTAGACCGATACGCATGGGCAAGTATTGCTACTACCATCTTACATCATTACTTCAATCATTACACCCTATATCAGGATTGTCATCAGCCGTTTTACAAAGGGTAAGGCTGAAACTCAGTGACTTATTCAACTTGTTCTATGGCTGGGATAGAAGTAGCAGCACTTCATCTTGAATGGAGTTTGAAGGAATCATGTTAACTGAGATCATCGGAAAAAAGGAGGATGAATACTGAATGATCTATCTATTCATAGGCAAAACATGAGAAAGGACAGAAATGGAGTATACAAAGGAAAACTGGGGCTGGATTTGGTATATTGCACCAAAGCAAAAGACTCTGGGAAGGGAGGTATGGAAGAGATTTTGTGTAAGGGGCACTGGCTGATGTTGATGAAAAAAGACCTAAGTTAGGGGCAAGAGTGTTTTACATAAACCTATCCCAAGGAGATGAGAAATTGTACACGTTTTAACAACTGTACTATAAACTATTAGCCCACATTCAATAGATTAAAAAAAAAAAAAACCTCATTAGAACCTCATTCTCCAATGGCAACGTGTGTCACCAGTATATCATCTGACACCAGATGGGTCCCTCTGCCCTTTCTGGAGAGTGATGCATCAAAATTGACTCTAGCAACTTGTAAGGGTAAATTTATTAATCAGGAATGTAGTGAGATGGTTGCCAAATCTATTTTGAAAATGGCAATAGTGGGGCGTTTACACTGCAGAAATGGATGCATGTTACAAATCAGATGTCCCTCCCTGCCTCCACAGCTAGTTGTTCAATATTTACTATCAAGTGGGACTGAGTAATGGATCCTGAAACCTGTGTATTCCTGACACTGCTGATACATCTTCCAGCCCAAATTTTACTATTCTACATCCCTAGAAACAGACAAATAAACAGACATGTGCGGGGCGTGGGAGGTGTTTGCAATCACAGTGCCAGGGATTGAACCCAGGACTTCACACACATCAGGCATTTTCTCCACTGCTGAGTGACCTTGGGGGCTTAGGCTCTCTATAGGTTTCTCTTAATTTCTGCATGTCATGCTAAGTATTTCTTTTTTATGTTTTTTTTCCTTAGTAACTTACCAGTGTTTTACGAAGTTCTAACATTTCAGGAATATAGTCACATGTTTTGTGGTGTTAGTCATTCTACAGTCAGTCCTTTCTGATTGTCTCAACCAAAATGTTTAACCAGTATTTTGGCTAGCAACTGTTTATTCTAGATTTCAAACTGCTAAGTGACACTTCAGAAAACTTACCAATGATACTTAAAGTGTAGAAGTGCAGAGACAGCTCATGGGAACAGACCCCTACTAAGATGGTAAAGAAACACAAATAAAACAACAAAACCCTGAGCCTGCCCATACATCTCCTTTCAATCTCTGAAACTTGTCTGGGGCTAGGTTCTTATTGATTCACAGAGATCACCCATATTTCCACAGCTTCCCAGGTGTAACGACTTTCCTATCTCAGCTATTTGAGGTTTTAGACCCCCTATTGCTGTATTTCTTCCCTAACAGTACTGTAAAGATGGTTAGGTCTTCTCTTCAAAGAAACATGAATAGAACAGTTGTCTAGTACAAAGACATTTTTATAAAATGCTATTATCTCTAGCTGCCTGTGCTCACTAGGTCTGTATTCTTTAGGTCAGATAATAATTTCCTTTCTAACCCTCCAATAGAGACCTTCAGATCTCTCCCTTTCCTTTAGACAACGGGAAGATTGTAGACTCTGAAGGGTGGAGGAGACAGTTCTGTGTCAGGTGTAAAAGAAGGGAGAAGGGTGAGGGAGGCTCACTTCTGCCTTGCTAACTCTGTTGACGCTACCCCCTTTTGCAGTTGTGCTACCAGCACTTAATTAAAAAGAGCAAGATCATGTGATCCCCCTGAATTTCTGTTTCATTTCTCCTCATTTCAATCCTGAGGAATATGCTTATAATATTGTTCAGCTCTACTTCCCCAGCTGACATTCAAAATAAATGCATTTGGGGGCAACAACAACAAAGCATCACAAGATTACTTGATGACCTACACCAGTGACCTTCAAGCTCAGATTGGTGACTAGTATAAAATGCCTGTTAAAATGCTGTCAAAGACCAAAGAAGAAATTAACAAAAGTGAACCTAAAAGTATAAATAAGGAAAACACATGGACCATAGACAAGTTTCCACGAGGCATCTATCTACTTTGTGCCGTACAATCATAATATTTGATCACCTGTGTGGAAATAGGTAACTTTTTAATATTGAAAGTTTTTACATAGACTTATCTTTGGGGATTCTGTTCTCAATAGAATTGATTGCTCCCACTGAATGGAACTATTCCTACTTTGTGTCTACAGATATAGTCCTCTATTTTTCTATTATTCTAAAGGAGATTTTTATCACAAAGGTTACTGTCATCTTCTATGAATAGTAAATAGAGGTTAACTTTTCTCTCATGAACAAAGATTATCTTGTCCCTAGATGTTTTCATCAACCCCAGATACATGCCAGAGTTTCCAAATTATGTAAAATGACATCTATTTTTCTTTTAAAATTGACTAATATTTAGAAATGAAAATAGATTTCTCATTCCTCTAAAAATGTTTTATTTAGGCATTAAATTTGGCACTAATGAAGGATGACATGCAACTGATTTAAATAAATCTCAAGTATAAATAATTGCTTATTAATCTTCATATGTGATTTTAACTATGGATATAATAATGTTATGCAAATAGCACTATTTATTCTGAAAGCATTTTAATTCAAGTGTATCAAAATATTCAGTATAAGAAATTTCTCCTACAATTATGGTATTTTTACTCATTAATATCAACTTGTTCCAGAAACATTTGCCAAAACATTACAATATAACTAAGAACTAATATTCACTTCACTTGGTAAAATCCTTTAGCACTGCAGTACTTTTATTTTCAAACACATCAGAAAAGTCTCCTGGTGATATTCCTGATGAAAGTGACCAGTGTTCGTGGACAGAAAGACCTGTTAGAAGACTAGGCTCATCACTGGGACCTTGCCCTCAATGTAGAGCAGCAATAGTAGGGACTGTCCCACTCTCTCAAAGGAGGCTGGGTCAGTCTACTTTGCCACTTCCTCAAGTGGTCCTAAAATGAGTGCAACCTAGAATGTTCCTAGATGTGACCATGGACTTTGAGCTCAGACTGACAGAACTCAGAGGTTACACAGGCTCCTGTGCTAAATATGAATATATATGGGCCTTAGGTCAGAAAAACAGGGTAAATAGTTTATGGTATTTATATACTTTCCTCATAGTTGGGAGCTACTTTGCCCCAATACAGCTTTATATCTCTATTCTAAACTCTGATACCATCTTCTCAGACAATACCTTTAGTCTTCGTGCAAGTTAGCTATTGGGCTCAGGCAAAAATTACTATTTATGGGCCCCTTGGAAAATATCTAAAATAGACTTCCTAGCTTCTTCCCACAGACTCCTAATTTCATCTGCTCTATTCCTATTGCTAGGTTCCTGTTTATTAAGCAATTTGTTTTGCTTTATATATTAATGCTTTTCAGTCACCAAGTTGCATTTGCTACCATGACACCAACATGACATTTATGGGCAGACAACCTCACCAGTGTGTCCCGAAGTCACACTTCTCCAGAGCCCTTCTCCACTAGGGAAAGATAGAAATTGTCTGGGGGTTTAAATCAACCTGCCAATGTCCATGTCCAGTAGACAAGCAATTACAGAAGCCAGACCCTCCACTTTCTGCACCCCATAAAGAATGTTGGTCCATACTCTCAGAGGGCTAAAGAATAGGGAAACTTCCAATGGAGGGATGGGACAGCAAACTTTGCTTGTTGAAACTGTATATAATTGTACCCCTATTATCCCATAACCTTGTCAATTATTTAATAATTATCACTAATAAAAATCACTAACAAAAAATTAAAGGATAAAACAATAATCTCCTAGTCATGACTGAAATACTATCTCCCAAAATGACCATTTTCCTTCTCTTGAAACACACAATTTTTTTTCTCCTAAATCCCTATCATAACCATTTCTGTACCATTCCATAATGTCTGAGCCCAGTCAGAAGCAATCACAAGCAGCATTTCACTGATCATACCTATTCTGGAAATGTTAAAAAATGTCACCACTAACATAAAGGGTGACCCAAAACTATCAGGATTTTCCCATGGCTACATCCATATCTTTATGAGAATCTCATGCCCTTAAATAATATGATTTCATTCAAGATCACTTCACTGAAATGTTCATGAGACCAAAATAAATACATAAATGAATTTTGATTATGATGAAGGCAGTGTGGATTCTGCATGGGTTTACTGTTCCATGGGTCTGCTCTACTACATGAACCACTCAAATCTCAGAGATGTGCATGTGAAGTTCACTGGCAGGTCTCAACTATCCCAGTCTTAATATGTCTGATGCAACCTAAAACAGAAGGGTGTCCTGTCTGGGGTTGGCACTCTTCTTGTTCCCTAAGATCCTAGAAATAGCTTTAGTCATCATCAGTCCTAAGCTGAAAGAAGGCAGGAAACTGAATAAAAATAAATTATTGATCTTCTTTCTCAACTTATGTTTATGAGTGGGGTCATCTCATACTCATCTTTCTCTTTCTGAAAGATCTCACTTAACAATTAATTCCTTCTAGCTCCATCTAAGATCAGTAGGAGAAGGTGGGTTTAATGTTTTTGTGATCACAACTAAAATTCTCATTTGTTACATAACAGTAGGAATTTCTTCAATGCCAGTGAGCTAACCGTACACTTTAAAATGGGCAGAGTGGGGGAGTCAGGTTGTAGCGCAGTGGATTAAGCTCAGGTGGCGCAAAGCGCAGGGACCAGAGTAAGCCCCTGGCTCCCCACCTACAGGGGAGTAACTTCACAGGCGGTGAAGCAGGTCTGCAGGTGTCTATCTTTCTTTCCCCCTCTGTCTTCCCCCACCTCTCTTCATTTCTCTCTGTCCTATCCAACAATAAAACAACAAGGGCAAAAAATAAAAATAAAATAAAATAAAATTCTCATTTGTTTCAACTGGTCTTTGGTCAAACTGATTAAGTTGTTCTTAATATTGAAATTAGTATTTAATAACCATTCAGAGTTCAATTGAGACAAGATTAATAATTTCTACTTAACCATTCAGTTATTTGGCTTTGCTTATTCTCACCGTGATGGCATCATCCACGTTGTCACTAATAGAACTTCATATACATATTAATATTTAATGGGTGCCAGGTGGTGGTACACCTGGTTGAATGTACATGTTACAATGCACAAGGACCTGAGTTCGAGCCCCCAGCCCCCACCTGAAAGAGGAAAGTTGCACAAGTGTTAAGACAGTGATTCAGGTGATTCTCTGACTCTCTTCCTATCACCTCCTTCACACTTGATTTATGGCTGTCTCTATCCAATAAATAAATAAAGATAATATGTTTTTAAAGTTTGAGTGCACACTAGTTATATATTACTATCTAATTAATTGTTGTAATTTAATTGTTGTGGATAGAGAAAGAGAATTTGAAATTGAAATAGAGAAGGGGTAGGGTAGTGGTGCACTGGGTTAAGTGCACATAGTAGGAATCCCAGGGATCCACACAAGGAACCTGGTTCGAGCACCTGCCCCCCACCCCTGCAGAGGGGGTTCCTTCTTAAGTGGTGAAGCAGGTCTGCAAGGTATCTAACTTTCTCCCTCCATCTCTATCTTCCCCTCCTCTCTCAATTTCCCTCTGTCCTAACCAATAACATTTAAAAAATGGCCACCAGGAGCAGTGGATTCATAATGCTCCCAATAATAACCCTGGAGGGAAAGAGAGAGAGAGAGAGAGAGAGAGCAAGTTGCATCACTGCTTCACAACTTGGGAAGCTTCCCCCTACAAATAGAGTGGGGACTTGAATCTGGCTTCTTTGTGCATTGTAACATTTGTGCTCTACCAGATGCACTGCCACCTGGCTCTGAATTTCTTATACAAAGTAAGATAAAAGTACTTTGATTTGTTTATTCAAATTAGCTATTTAAGTGCGTACTATATATCATAAGCCACTGCCTAAGTGTTTAGGCTATGTTGGTGATCTCTTACACTTGATAGCATAAATTATTAAATAGCGAGACAGACCAGATGACTCACCCTGTAGAATACAGACTTTATTATGTGAGAGGACCTGAGTTATCACCCCAGCCACCACATAGTAGTACTAATGCAAAGGAGAGGGAGGTGTCATAAGTAGTGTGTTATCTTGCCCCTCTCTGTTTATGTCTCACATGATCTATATTAAAAAAAAAAAGAGAGAAGACTCTTTCGGAGTGGTAGAATTATGCAAACACAGCACCCTGTTGGAAAAATAAATATCAACACAAATAATAAAATGATATCAGATAAATATGTAAGGTGGGATATTGAAATTGATAAATATATTAATGACTAGAACAGTAAATACAATTTGGAGCTTACTATCAGGCCTCCCAATCATCATGGACCCTAGTCAGGAAGTCCTGGGATTCCCACTTAGCCATGATGGGCCTAGACTTTGAACATATCCTTCTTTCCACCATTGCTGGTCATCTCCATCAGGAATAACATAGTAGAATCTCTTATGGCCTCTACAGGACCTTGCCCTCAATGTGGTTAACATTGGTAGGGACTGCTCCATTCTCTAAAGGAGGTGGGGTCAACATACTCTACCACTTGAGGAAGACTGATCCTTAAATGAGTACAGCCTAGAATGTTCCTAGCTATGACCATGGAATGCAAGTTTAGAAGAACAGGGATGCAGAAGTTACACAGGCTTCTGTGCTAAATATGAATAAGCATGGGCCCTAGGTCAGATTCATGTGTGTACAGTTAACAATATGTATATACTTTCCCCATATTTAGAGCTACTCTTTGCCCATATCCAGCTTTTAAGTCTTATTTCCAACGTAGACACCATCTCCCCAGATAATACCTTTGGCCTACCTGCTTGTTAGCTGTTGGGCTCAGGCAAAAATTAGTAAAGTCGTGGGCCCCTTGGAATATACCTAAAATAGACCTACTAGCTTTTTCCAAAACGGACACCCCAAATCTCATCTGCTATATTCTTGGTGTGGATTCAAAGCCCTGTCAACATGTAATTCTATAATATAAATATATAAAAACAATTAAAAAAGTAAACTGCTTTTAAATAAAAAATTAAGTCTAAACTTTTACAAAGTTGATAAATATCCTTTTAAAAGGAAATAAAATAGCGAAATACTTCAATAGTAATGGTAAAATATTTCAAGTGGCAAAGTAGAATGCATTGGGGAACTCTCAAAAGCTCATCTTCTAAGCTATTTCTCTCTGTATTTTGATTTTCCCACTAAAAAAACAAGAACTTTATAATTTTACTATTTTTTCAAACAATAGTGGGAGACTTCTAGAGCTTAAACACTAAGAAAGGTATATGAAGTCCCTCCCCACCACAAAAGGGGGTTTGTTTAAACCTTATTTATCACTATATTAGCTCTTTAGCAACAGATAAATATAAGAAAATTTACAGAACTTCAACCTTCTGCATCCCACAATGACCTTGGGTCCATACTCCCAGAAGGTTAAAGAATAGGAAAGCTATCAGGGGAGGGGATGGGATACAGAGTTCTGGTGGTGGGAATTGTGTGAAGTTGTACCCCTCTTACCCTATGGTTTTGTTAATGTTTCCTTTTTATAAATAAAAAAATTTAAAAAAAATAGAAAATTGCCAACTATTATATTTCTTCCCACCCAATATAAGCCAACTACAAATATACTATGAAATGTGATTATATGTTTGCACATGTTCATGTTTACAGTCTTCACAAAGACATACAGTGGCTGTACTAAAAATGTTTTACATTGCACACCTGTGTGATAACAGGTCAAGGTCTTTGATACTGATGTAATTGTTTATATAAAGGAGCAGATTGGCTTTGCAGAATTCACTGACTTCTAGACTCCACTTCTCAATTTCTTATCATTTCAAGGCTATCTTGATTAAGATGTAGGAGGGAATTAAGCTGATTCAAGTTTGATTAATGAACACTGATTTGAATAGAGTTCTCTCACAATATTTAGTGTCTCCTTGTTTCCCCTTGACTCTTTAAAAATTCTTTCCATTACTCCTTGAGTTTAAAATATAATTATTTCATAGGAAGCTTTCACACAATGTTTCGGAACCACACGTGGCCATTGTATATCAGTTGCAGCATTTGGAAATTATGATTTCATTATCTCTTGGCCTGATGTTCCAAGAGAAAAATATGTGTTTCACCACCATTATAAGCTTTGGAGGCTCTGAGACACCACTGAGATTGAATTGCTATGCTTGCGGGAGTAGGGGTGGGGGGCTGATTCTAATAAATGGCATGCTTTGAATTTCCTTCTCTACTGTGCTTTTATTCATTGTTTTTTAATTCTCACATGGTGCTCTAAAGCAGTTACAATGAATCATGGGGATGAATCAGCTTTGTAAATATATTAAAAGAAATTATCAGGCACTTCACTTCATCTAGAAATATCACCCAAAGAAAAAAAAATAAACCTTTGCTAGATAGTATTGCAGAACAAGCAGAAAGAATTGAATCAGTATTATTGCTTTCCTTTTGACAAGAACAAAATTGTACTATCTCAGAGGGAAACTATTTGTAAACTTCTCTGAACACAGTTACCTTTTTATTCATTACATCAAGATCCATAATGTACATAAAGAATACTGCATAAATATGAACATACATTATATGACTTGTTAAATCATTACTCTTAAGATGTTGGTGATGCTGTTTAAACATTTACTCTGGAAAATAGAAGAGTCTGAGTACCTTCACTGAGATCTAGAGAAACAATAGAAGCTGCTGTGTATATTCAAGACCCACCGTCACTTTTGGATGAATTAAATCACATGTATGCACCTTGGGCAATTTCTCTACTGAATCTTCATTGAACGTTTCAATGGTGAATTGAAAAAGAAAAAAAAAATTGTCAAGTAGTCGTTCATTTGGTAGAGGGAAATTACCTGGATTCAAAAGTCCTGCTCCCACCTGCAGGGAGAAGTTTCACAATTGGTGGAGCAGTGGTACAGGGTAGCACTCCTCTCTCTCTGTATCTCTATATCTCTCACTCTCTATCAAAAGGAATGAACGGAGGGAAGAGTGGAGGGATGGAAGGAGGAAGGGAAGAAGGAAGAAAAGGAGAAAAGGAGGGAGGGAGGGAAGAAGGAAGGGAGTTGTGTTCCCCCTGAATAGCAGGGCCAAGCAGATACAGAATCCCAGTGATAAACCTGATAAAAAATAATTTCTGCTCCTTCCATGTTGCTTCAAAATCTGTTCTAAACAACTTGCAACTAAGAAGAGCTTCTGACTGGGGTGGAAGAGGGTCTGTTATCCAGAAACTGATTTTGCTCTATTGTTATTATGCAGGAGTTTGCTTACCTGATGGTTTTCCTAGAAACTACTGCACTGAACTCTGTCCTTCAAATAAAGATAAGAAAGATAAGGAGATAATTAGAAAGGAGAGTACAAGCTAATTAATACCACTGGGGGTGTCTTGGCTTCTTCCTCTCTGAAAGTTCATAAGGTTCTAGGGTAAACTGTGAATCTCAGGAATTATTTACCCATTAGTCTAGCTATGTTTCCAATTATTATGGATAGTATATAAAATTCTATTTTTATATAGCTCACCTGAAAAGGTACCTGCCTTGCCATGCACATAACCCAAATTTGATGCAGGCTCCCCAGAGCACTGGTAATGTTTTGGTGTTGTTGAGAATTCTTTGCCACCACACACACACACACACACACACACACACACACACACACACATACACACACACACCTCCTCTCTATTTTCTTTTATCTTCCTTCCTTCTTTCCTTTGTAAAGGTCTACTGTTGGGGTTCAATGCCTCTATGACTCCATTACCAGCAGATGGATATAGAAATAGAGAGGAAAGAGGTAAAACTACTCCAGTACTTGTAAAGTTTCCCTCCTACAGGGGACGGATAGGCATTTGTGGGTACTTTCAGGACACTGTACAACACTTCTGCTGAGTTTTTGAGTCTTTTTTTTTGTAATTGGTGATTTAATTATGGTTTATAATATTATGGCAATATTACAGGAACATAGGTTTAAAATGCACCTACCATGAAAGTTCTCTGCCTAGCCTCACAAAGCACCCCTATGCTAACCATTATAGTTCTCACAAAGGCTTAAAGACAATTTGCTGAGTTTTTTGTTTGTCTGTTTGTTTTGGCTTGGTTTTGTTTTTATGTTTGCAAGGTCATGTGGAAATCAGTATGTAGAGTCTTCAAATGAATAGAAAAGGAAATACTTTATGGTGCAGCAATACCACAAGAACACTAAAAACACTAAATCAAAGTTAAAATGTCAATTTAAAAAATTGATATTTTTATCAAATAAAAATATTGAATTATATTAATTAAAAGATGAATTATATAAAAGTTCACATCAGCACTATTTACAATAACTAACAGTAGAAGAAACCTAGATGCCCACTGATATATAACTGAATAAAAACGTTAGGGAACATATGGTTAATGGAAACTACTACTTGGCAATTTATAAAGATGATCTAGTATCCATCAGGACAAAAATGGATGGAATTAGAAGTGATTATGCTTATAGTGAAATAAGCAAGGAGGTGAAAAACAGCTGATGGTTTGCCCCTGTGTGGAATATAGGAACTGGGACATAGGAGTTTTTTGCATCATTCTTAAAGCAGAGACAACTTGGTTCTATATAGCTGTTAGGTAAACTTTTAAAGTTATCTCTTTATAATAGTTATTCTTCCAGCCTCCAGCCTCCCCATAACTGAAAATGGCAAAAGACTCTGGAGGAAATTGTGACTCCTCTATTAACTTCAAGGTATTTTGATGGTTACAATGAAAGTGCAGATACACTGTTTTCTTTTATCCAATAAGAGAAATAGAGACTAAAACAAATAGATACTGACACTAAGATGACAAATTAAAGCCAACATTTGGAACTCCATACCTTCAGAAATAGTATGTTTCTATGGCATTCCATTTAAACTAAGGTAAAACTGCTTTAAAAAACTGTGTCCTTAAATTATATGTTTTCATGCTATGAAACATTTATTTTCTTCAAATATATCAGGACTGTCATTCATACAAAGCCTTATATCATCTTTAAACAAAAAAACACAACTATACTTATTGACTATGAATACATCCTGCAGTTTTGATGTGACATGAAATGCTGTGCAGTGTTTTTTTTTTTTTTTTCTCTCATTGGAAAAAAATATCTCTTTTCAGTGTAACTTTGGCTTATGAATATTATAACAGTTCTTTCCCGTTCACATTCAGTGAACTGAGACAAACTTCACTCTAGAATTTGGAGTCTCCTTCCAAGAATTTGTCTTATGAAAATGCATACTCAGTGGTTGAATGTGTCTGAAGAAAAAACAATATGAAAAGTTCATACCTTTATGGGCACTTTGGGTTATGTTTTTATTTTTCTAAATATTTCAGGCGAGAATTTTTTCAACAACAAAAAAAGTTAAATATATTTCACAATCAGATTAGACAGTGTTTTTATTTTTCTCATCAGTAAAGTTTGATTGTGAGTATGCTGTAAACATAATTCTCTCCCTCAAATTCCAACCTATTCATTTGTTAAACATTAAAAGAACACCCAATCTCCCCCAAACTCTTCCAGAAAACAGAAGAGGGGACACTCCCAAACACACTTTATGAGGCTTACATCATTATGATCCCCAAAGCAGGAAAGGACTCCACCAAAAAGAAAAATATAGACCTATATCCCTGAAGAACATTGATGCAAAGATCCTCAACAAAATCTTGGCTAATTAAATCAAACAATGTATTAAGAGAATAATCCACCAAGACCAAGATGGATTCATCCATTTACGATAAAAGCCTTCAAGAAACTGGAAGTGGCTTTTTCTGTCTCCTTGAATAGTAACTCATAATGTTCAGAATACAAGTCTTTCACTTCTTCACTTAGGTTTATTCCTAGATATTTTATTGTTTTTGATGCTATAGTAAAAGGGATTGATTTCTGGATTTCTTCTTCTAACTTAGTGTTTGCATAGAGGAATAACACTGACTTTTGAATGTTAATTTTGTAGCCTCGGGGCCGGGTGGTGGCGTACCTCCTTAAGCACATATGTTATAATGCACAAGGACCCATGTTTGAGTCCCTGGTCCCCAGGGGGAAAGCTTCACAAGTGGTGAAGCAGCGCTGCATGTGTCTCTGTCTCTCTTCCTTTCTATCCTCCACTTCCCTCTCGATTTCTGGCTGTATCTATCCAATAAATAAAGATAATAAAAATTTTAATAAAAAAATGTGTAGCCTGACACCTTACTATATTGCCTGATAATTTCCAAGAGCTTTCTGCTGGATTCTTTAGGTTTTTCTATGTATACTATCATATCATCTGAAAATATTAAGAATTTGACTTCTGCCCTTCCAAGCTGTATCTCTTTAATTCCTTTCTCCTGCCTGGTTGCTTATGGAAAGAACTTCCAACACCATGTTGAATAGTAAAAGTGATAGTGGGCAGCCCTGTCTAGTACCTGATCTGAGGGGGAATGCTTCCAGTTTTTCCTCATTGAGTATGATGTTGGCTGTAGTTTGGCTATATATGGACTCCATTATCTTGAGAAATTTTCTATCTATTCCCATTTTTGAAATGTTTTGATCATAAAGGGATTTTTGATTTTGTCAAAAGCTTTTTCTGCATCTATTGAGATAACCATGTGGCTTTGGATTTGCTTTTATTGATGTGGTGGATCACATTGATTCATTTACATATATTAAACAAATCTTGCATCTCTGGGATAAACCCCACTTGGTCATGATGAACAATCTTTGTAATACACGGCTGTGTCCAGTTGGCTGGAAATTTGTTCAATATTTTAGCACCTATACTCTTCAGGAATACTGGTTTATAGCTTTCTGTTTTAGTTGTTGTTGCTGTATCCTATCTGCTTTTCATATCAGAATGATGTAGACTTTATAGAAATTGGAAGGGAGCATTTGTGTCTTCAATTTTTTGGAAGAGTTTTAAAATTAGAGGTATTAACTTTTCCTTGAAGTTTTTGTAGAATTCATTTGTAAAACCACTTGGCCCAGGACATTTATTGTTAGGAAGACTCTTGATAACTCTTTTCATTTCTTTGGCTGTAATTTGTATGTTCATAATTTCTAGTTCCTCTTGATTCAGTTTTTGAAGGTTATATGTTTCAAGGAATTATTCAGTTTCTTCCAGGCTTTCTAGCTTACTGGTATGTAGTTGTTGATAGTAGCCTCACATGATACATTGGACTTCTGTGATGTCTGTTGTGATATATCCTCTTTCACTTACAATCCTATTTATTTGAGTGTTTCCCCCCACACACACTTTTTTGTGAGTCTGGCTAAGGGTTTGTCAATTTTGTTTACTCTTTCGACGAATCAATATTTAGCTTTTTTTTTATCTTTTGTATAGTTCTTTTTAATGTTATCTATGCCATAATTTTAGTTATTTCAGTCCTTCTGGTTGCTTTAGGGTTCCTTCATTCCTCTTCTTCTAAGTCTTTAAGATGTGCAAACAGGTTGTTTATTTGAGCTTTTTCTTGTTTCCTAAAGTCTGCTGGATTACTATGAACTTCCCTCTCAGTACTGCCTTAGCCATGTCCCAAATATTTTGATAGCTTGTGTCTTCATTTTCATTGAATTCTCAAAAATTTTTGATTACTTCCTTAATTTCTTCTTTGACCCAGTAGTGGTTAAGTAGTGTACTGTTGAGTCTACATATTTTGGGTCTTGTACTAATTTTTGTTTTTTGTTAATTGCTAATTTAATTCCACAGTGGTCTGAGAAGATTCTATTTATTTATTTATTTATTTATTTATTTATTCCCTTTTGTTGCCCTTGTTGTTTTATTGTTGTAGTTATTGTTGTCATTGTTGGATATGACAGAGAGAAATGCAAAGAGGAGGTGAAGACAGAGAGAGGAAAAGAAAGACACCTGCAGACCTGTTTCACTGCTTGTGAAGCAATCCCCCTGCAGGTGGGGAGCCAGGGGCTTGAACCAGGATCCTTAAGCCGGTCCTTGCGCTTTGTGCCACCTGTGCTTAACCTTCTGCACTACCACCAGACTCTCGAGAAAATTCTTGGGATGATTTCAAGGCTCTTGAATTTATTGACAGTGTCTTTATGGCCTAAAATATAATGTATCCTCGAAAATGACACATGTGGACTTAAACAGAATGTGTATTCCAGTTTCTTGTGGTGAATGACTCTGAACATACCCAATAGTTCTAGTTTATCTATCTCTTCCTTTAACTCCATTTCTTTATTAATTATCTGCCTAGATAATCTGTTAAATTGAGAGTGGGGTGTTAAAATCCCCTACTGTTACTGTGCTGCTGCTATTACATTGCTGTAGCTCTTTCAGTAGATGTTTGATGTATTTAGATGGCCTCACATTGGATGCATAGATATTAATAATTAAGTCTTCTTGATTGATTCTCTGAACATTAAGTAGTGTCCATCCACCCTTACATTTTCTTTTTTAAATTTGTTTATTTTAAGGTCTATCTTATCATATATAAGGATATATGATAAGATAGATAGTTGTTCCTGCCCTTTCTTGTGATCCATTAGCTTGTATAGTTTTCCATCCTTTCACTTTGAGACTGTGTTTGTCTGGTTGAGTTAGGTGGGATTCCCGCAGATAACATATGGTTGGGTTGTGTTTTCTGACCCACCTTCCTACTCTGTGCCTTTTAATAGGTGAATTCAGGCCATTGACATTCATTAATATTATTTATTTAAGATATTTTAATACCATTATTCTAAATTTCTAGAGTGCTCTGATATATGTTATGTTTATCGGAGACCTTTCAGAATCTCTTGCAGAGCAGGCTTGGTGACAGTTGATTCCTTCAACTGTTGTTTGTCTGAGAAAATTTTATGCCTACCTAGGAATATATCTAACAAAGGGGGGAGGATCTTTTCAATGAAACACTATAATATATTGTTAAAAAGAAATAGAGGATGACACAAAGAAATCTAAGAACATCCTCTGTTCATTGATTGGAAGAACATTGTTATTTTATATTAAGATAGCATTCCTACAAAAATCAGTCCCTTTAAAATTCAGTGCAACCCATATTAAAATCCCAATTACGTATTCTCAATAAAATTAAACAATTTATCCAAAAATTCATGTGAAACTATAAAAAACACACAAATAGCAGGAGGACTTCTGAGGCAAAAGAAGGAAAATGGAGGCATCACAATTCCTGATTTGGTATATATTACAAAGCAATAGGAGTTAAAACAATGTGTTACAGAAACAAAAATAGATATATGGACCAATGGAACAGGAAGAAATCCCAGAACTAAACCCACAGATGTATAGGCACATTATATATGACAACTGGGCAAAAACTGCCCAATGGGGAAAAAGAAAGTCTCTTTAACAAATGATTCTAGGGGAATTGGATAATCACATGTAGAAAAATGGAATTGGGGGACTATGCAGTCACACATACAGCTGAGTGCACATATTACCATGCACAAGGAACTGGGTTCAAGCCCCTGTTCCCTACCTGCAAGGGGAATACTTCATGAGTGGAGAAGCAGGTCTGTAGGTGTCTATCTTCCTCTCCCCCTCTCTATATCCCTTCCCCTCCTCAAATTCTCTCTGTCTTGTGTCAAATAAAATAAAAAGAAGAAATATGGAATAAATAGCTGCTGGGAGAAGTAGATTCATAATGCAGGCACCTAGCCTCAGCAGTAATCCTGGGGGCAAAAACAAAACCAACAAATAAAAAGGATTATCATTATATTAATAAGAAAGAAAAAATGAAATTAGACCACCACCAAAATTAACTCAAAGTAGATTAAAGATCTGGATGTTATACCTAAAACTATAAAATACATAGAATACATCAAAGAAAGTATCAGGGCCTTATAGATGCTGGAGACTTCACTCCATGAGCAAGAAGAACAAAAACAAAAATGAACAAATGAGATTACATCAAATTGAAAAGCTATCTCTATTTGGCTAAATGAAATTGAAAGCAAATTCCATAAGGATAAACAGAAAATCCGGCAAGTGGGAAAATATATTTGGACACTCTATTTCAGACAAACTCTTGATATCAAATGTGTATAAAGAACTCACACATCTCAACAAAAATAAAAAGCAGCCCAATATTATAGTGGACAGAATATGAATAGATGAGTCTCTAAGTAAGGGTTACACAAGGCCCACAGGCATTAAGTAGAAATTCTCTGATTCACGTATCACTAGAGAAATACAAATCAAAATCACACTGAGATTCCACCTCACACCTGTGAGAATGGGCTCCATCAACAAAACAAGAGAAGATCAGTGTTGGAGGGGATGTGGAGAGAGAGGAACTCTACTACACTGCTGCTGGGAGTGCAAAGTGGTGCAGCCATTATGGGGGACTAGTATTGAAAATCCTTAAACAAATACAAATGGAAATACCTTATGATCCAGAAATTTCACTCCTAGGTATTTATCAAAAAGATATAATGACACTAATTAAAAGGGATATATGAACCCCCATGTTCATAGTGGCCTTATTCACAATAGAAATAACCTAGAAACAACCAAATTCTCTTCAACAGATGACTGAATAAAAATTTTATGTGACATATACTAAATGAAATATTACTCAGCAAAAAATAGGTGATATTATGTCCTTTTGTATGAAATGGATGGAATTAAAGAAGATTGTGCTTAGTGAAGCAAGTAAGAAGGTAAAAAAAATTACAAAATGGTTTCACTCAGATGCATAATATAGAGAATTGAACATATGAATGTGAAAAAAAATGTTAACCTATATCTAAGACTGTGGAAGAACTATAGTGACTATCTATGAGTGTGGGGTAGGGATACAGACCTTTGGTGATGGTAGTGGCAGAAAACTAAAAAGAGATGTACTGATATGCACAATATTCTTCAGTACTAGTTGTACTCTAGCAGTGATTTTTGAAACATTAAATCTGTAAAGATAGACTTGAATTTTTAAAAAAAATTCTTTAACACTGGGCTTAACTTGTTAACACATCTATAATAATAACTTTTTAAAAAATATTAAACCACCTATAATCTTAGACCAGGGAGACCAGAAGCAACTGGTCTTGTCAGTATATAAGATACAGTTATTTATAAATAGCATTAAATGACATAAACCATGATAATGTCTTATATACAACCTCTGAGGCCTTGATAATTTTCATTTGTTCTTTGTTTGATCCACACCATTTGATACAACATCTACTGATCACAACCAAGTCAATAAAACTAGTGCCACCTCAACATGTTTCACTTTCGACTGTGTCCAGACATGCTAGACCCAGGATATCAACATTCCAGCTCTAATGCTCTGGTGAGAACACTTCTAGTTCATAGGACTCCTAAGTTCTATTTTGGGTGGTACACCTCCTAAAAAGTTATGGATCCTAGATATAGATCAGGAAGGGTCCATGAGATAGGGGACATGTATCCATAAGTTAGGGGGAAATATATAACTTAAAGTAAAAGTACTCAATAGTCTATAGTGACTCAATAAGTACAGCAAACAAATAGAAAGACCTAAAAAGACACTATAAAGTACTTAAATACTTTCTACCTAGACATAACCTCCTTACCTACTTCCTATTTCACTTCTCTCAATAACTTTATCTAAGTCTCTGAGATAAAGTAAGGACTACAAAAGCTGGATAAGTGTAAGAGATCAGCACACTCTAATGATGGCCCTTTTGGTTACTACCAGGTCACCACAAGGTCACCACATGATTTGGGGCCCTAGTCAGGGATTTCTGAGATTTCTATATAGATATGATGGGCCTAGACTTATAACAGATCCCTCTCTACACCCTCACTGGTTATCTCCATCAAGAACAACATCATAAATCCTCTTGTGGGCCTCTACAGGATCTTGCCTTCAATATAGAACAGTGGTAGAAATTACCCCACTCTGAAGCAAGGCTGGGTCAACCTAATCTGCTACTGAATAAAGACTGGTTCTGAAATGAGTACAGCCTAGAATGTTCCTAGCTATAACCATGTAATGCAAGTTCAGGCCAGCAGGGATGCAGAGGTTACACCGGCTCCTGTGCTATATATGAATAGGCATGGACCCTAGGTCAGATCCATGGGGCTTACATTTAAAACTATTTATATATTTTTCTATATTTGGGAGAAACTCTCTGCCCTGATTCAGCTTTCTTTTTTAAATTATTTTTAAAATATTTATTTATCTTCCCTTTTGTTGACCTTGTTGTTTTTTTCATTATGTTGTAGTTATTATCATTGATGTCATTGTTAGATAGGACAGAGAGAAATGGAGAGAGGAGGGGAAGGCAGAGGAGTGAGACAAACATAGACACCTGCATACATGCTTCACTTCCTGTGAAGCAACTCCCCTGCAGGTGGGGAGCCAGGGGCTTGAACCAGGATCCTTACGCTGGTCCTTGCACTTTGCACCATGTGTGCTTAACCCACTGCACTACTGCCCAACTCCCCTGATTCAGCTTTCTAGGCCTATTCCCAACTCTGACACCATCTTACTAGATAATGCTTTCAGCTCACCTACATGTTAGCTGACAGGTTCAGGCAAAAATTATTAAAGTCACGAGCCCCTTGAAATATACCTAAAGTAGACTTCCTAGCTTCTTCTAACATGAAAACTCCAAGTCTCACCTGCTATATACTTACCTTTAGGTTCCTGATTATTAAGAAATGTGTTCTGCTCTATATTTTAATGCTTTTCAGCCACTAAGTTACAGATGCTACCATGAGGCCAACCTGACTTTCCTGGGGCAGATGACCTCACCAATGAGTCCTGGAACCAGAGCCCTACCCCACCTAGGGAAAGATAGAAACAGGATGGGGCTATGGAATGATCTATCAATGCCCATGTTCAGTGGAGAAACAATTACAGAAGCCAGACCTCCCATATTCTCCCCATAAAGATCTTTGGTCCATACTCCCAGAGGGGTAAGGAATAGGGAAACTTCCGATGGAGGGGATAGGACATGGAACTCTGGTGGTGGGAATTGTATGGAATTGTAGCCCTCTTATGTCACAATCTTGTCAATCATTATTAAATCACTAATAAAAATGAGAGAGGGGAAATATTCCTATTTTTCAGAATATTCAGAATATCATTGCCACTGAGCATATGCCTTTTGAGTCAGTCAAATATTTTATGTAGAAGGTTTTCTTTCAGATAACTGAATAAAATGATATGCTGTTAAACTAAGCATCTAAATTTATACATTAAAGATAAGATCATACTCAAATGTTAGAAAATACTAGTATAAGGTTAAATCAATATTTAAAAAAAAACTCTTAATATGCTGGGTTAAATCCTTTACAACAAACGGGGAAGCAATTACAGAAGCCAGACCTTCTACCTTCTGCAACCCACAATGACCCTGGGTCCATGCTCCCAGAGGGATAGAGAATGGGAAAGCTATCGGGGGGGGGGGGGGGGTGGGATATGGAGATTGGGTGGTGGGAATTGTGTGGAGTTGTACCCCTCCTACCCTATGGTTTTGTTAATTAATCCTTTCTTTAAAAAAAAAAGAATTAAAAAAAGTGTTTGTAACTATTAAATACAAAGTCAGAAAGAAAAGAATATTGAAAACCATGACAGAGTTTTATTGGCATAAAACACTTCTAAATTAAAAATATCATTTAAAAGTAAAAAAGAAGCATCTGGTTTCTGCCTGGGAAACAGTCTCAATGGGGAGATGGACTGTAAACAGTCAACAGCCCACATCCCCAACAATGAAGAAGTACAAGAACCCTGCCCAAAGGAAGCAAGCCCTTCCACCTCTCAGTCTGGGAGCCATGGTAGCCAAAATAATTTAACATTCTCCTAAAGGTACTTAAACATCCTCCTAAGACCACACACAGTGAATTCTAGTTTACTTCTCAATAGAAACAGGAGTTTTTTGGTACGATCATTTGTTTTCATTCCTTTGCATCATTTGCAAGAGGACACGATCCCTAGAATCCTGGACTGAATCCATCCTGATGTCTATTCATCTCACTGTGATGTGAGTTCAGTTTTTACCACCTCCCCTTTTCCCCACCTGCTGGCTAAACCTGCCATCGTTCTGGGTATGGTAATAGCAACATTTTTAGCTACACCTTCCTCCTTCAACATCACATGTGATTTATGGGAGTAGACTTTTCTATATGGACATATTGAAGAACTGTCAGATTGTGTTGATTAAGTACTCAGGCTCAAGAGGCAACCTGCCAAGGTTGAAAACAAGACAGTAAAGCATACCACTTTGGAGACTGTGGTAAATGTCTCTGTGCTGTGGTTTGGTTTCCTAATAAGTGAATCAGGAATGATGATGATGATGGTACCTATTTCAGGGAACCTTTCAACTGTTACATGAAATTTATCAATATAAGGAATATGGGACAGTCTAGAACGTGATAAGCATACAACTTTAACTATTACAACACTTGAAGTGAATTTTTGTGACATAGCATGAACTTTGGGACATAATTGGCTGGGGCTGATGAATGTAATTAGCATATGCCTGACATCAGCCTACAAATCATCATATGAATTTCTGCAAACCCATGGATTATGGGTGCATCCTAATTGACTTAAACACAAGTGACTGGAAGTCCAGCCCTTTCTTCTCCAACTCCTTCTCTTGCTCACACAGATTCCAGCTTGGCTTCCCAGGACCCACCAAGCTGCTTCTGACTGGAGAAACTGAACATGTGGAGCTGAACTTTTGGTAACTAACTCATAGACTCATGGGCCTGGCATTCTCTCACCTCTGCTGATAATTGCTTATTTTTCTGTACCTAAAATATATCGTTTCATTCTGTTGAAATAAATTTATTACATGTTCTGTTGAATATGTAATAAATGCTAATTGTTTTAAATTTTCTCCCAGTCACACTATCACAAAGTCCTTTATTTTTTAATAACAACAAATTGTTTGTGGCATTATAGTCTGACCCCCACTGCATAGAAGGGATGCATAGACCTTCAGTGCTGAGGTCTCTTTTACTCTCTCCCTCCCCACCTCGCTGTCTCCATCTTCAAAAAAAAATTATATTATAAAAATATAACCTATCTATATATAGTAACCAATAGTCACACTCAATGTACTTTCAAAGCATCCCTGAACTAGAAGCACAATAATCATAGAGATTCAGAAGATTAATGTGTAGGAGTTTAGGCAAGGAAAACTGTATCTTTACATTTCTCTCCAAATAACACACTAACAGGAATCAACATGGGATAGAGATGGTGGTATGAAGACTCAAACTAGGTACCCATACTAAACTGGTAGGTTGAGAGGGTAAGTCTAAGATGCTAAATCATAAAAATGAATCTTCCAGGATCCTTTTTTCCTGTAAAAATTCTTAAATATGATTGCAACTGATACTTGGTGTGTATTTCTACAGATATTTTATTGCACTCACATGTACACATTAAACCACAGGGCAAAAATACATAGTTGCACAGCACATAGCACATGTATAAACCCTACTGCTGCTTTGAGATGACATCGTTTAATTAGGGAACATTTACATCTTTGTGATATTCTTTTCTAGCAAGAGATGTCTTTTTACTATTTCTGAATCTCTTTTATGTTTCTCATTATGTTAGCAGAGTTTTAAGGCTTTGGATTCAAGAACTAAACCTTAGTTTTAGGCTTATTTTTAATGTACTGTATTTCATTTTCTTGCAGTTTTGGTTTGTGTTAATTATCTCTTCTTTGTTAAAGTGAATCATTTGATCCTAGGAGTTAGTGCAGTGAACGAATCATAGCACACACAGTACAGTGTATATAGTACATATAAAGCATGAAGACTTGAGTTTGACCCCTGGCATTACAAATGTCTAAATGATGCTCTGGTTCCCCCTCTCTATCCTTTTCTTCCTCATTAATAATTAAATATTTAAAAAGAGGAGAAAGAGAATGAGTTAGAGGGGAAAAAAGGAGGAGGAGGGGAATTGGGCGATAGCACAGTGGGTTAAGCGCAAAGCCCAAGGACCTGTGGCTGTAAGGATCCTGGTTCGAGCCCCTGGCTCCCCACCGATAGGGGAGTCGCTTCACAAGCAGTGAAGCAGGTCTGCAGGTGTCTGTCTTTCTCTCCCCCTCTCTGTCTTCCCCTCCTCTCTCAATTTATCTCTGTCCTATCCAACAATGACAACATCAATAACAACAACAATAACTATAACAATAAAACAAGAGCAACAGAAGAGAACAAATAACTAAATAAATATTTTTTTTAAAGGCGGAGGAGGAGAAAGGGCAAGAAGAGAAGTGAACCATTGAGCTATAATTAGCCATCATATTTCTTCCTTTTGGAAACATTCCTCTGTGACAACTCCAAAGGTATTGTCTCCTTGATCTCTGTCTCAAGGATACTATTCACCAGTAATCTCTAGCCTCCTTACCTGACAGTTTGTATAGAGTTCTATCAGAATCTTGAGCGAAACTCTCAGGCTTATTATCCCTACTACAGAGGAGATTTTCAGCAAAGTCTGCTGCTGCTCTAATCTTCATTCATTTGTGGACCTTCTATGTATCTACCCATGTACTGCAAAGGGCTACCCAAAGCAAAGACACTGCATGAAGTCTAGTTCTAGCATGACAATCACTAACTAACTTTGCAACCATCAATAAGACCTCTATGGTTCACAATTTTCTTATCTTCTTAGAAGACCAGAAAATGGACTTTCTGTTCTTCAGACTTTATTATGAGGACCAAAGTTCTGTGGAACAACCCTAAAATGGAATTAGGAATAGGGAGAAGGGGACCAGGCAATGGCATACTTGGTTATGCACACATAGTACAATGTACAAGGACCTGGGTTCGAGCTCCTGCTCCCCGCATACAGCAGGGAAGCTTCAGGTATCTGTCTTTCTCTCACTTTCTCTGCCTTATCAAATAAAATGGTAGGAGGGAGGGAAAAAATGGCCACCAGGATCAATGGATTCATAGTGTTGGCACCAAGACCCAGTGATAACCCTGAAAGAGAAAAAAAAAAGGAAGAAAGGGTTTTTTTCTCTTTAAAACTGTTATTTTTCTTCTTTAAACATAATAGCAAATTTGGTCACTGAATCAAATTCTGAAACATACTAAGCTAGATAATTTCTGTATCAGCATCTCTTAAGAAGAGACTATAGGCTTTCCTATTTTATATATTATATAGGAAATATCTGTGGATCTTGCCAAAAATTAAATTAAGCCAAGTCTTCACTATTTTTATAATAAGAAAAAGGGAAAATTTGTGTCATTTTCTGCATTTCAGTAGACTAAACTACTGTTACTCTGTTATTTGCATTGCCAAAGAGCAAATAGATATGAAAAGATTTTATATAAAAATTCATATCTCTTTTGGAAACTCTACAATACTTTTTCTATCAACTACTTTTTAACCTACTCTCCTTTCTCAAATTAAATGAATTTCTCCAAATCTTGGCAGTCTACTGGCTTAAAACCCTCACAGTTAAATTTCTTTATTTGTTTTACCCTTAAGTTATGATAAACATAGTAGAGAGAAAACATGGGATAATTACAAGGAACAGAAGGAGTCAGGTCTAATGGTTATGTATCTCTCTCTGTCTCTCTCTCCTCCCCCCACCGTGTGTGTGTGTGTGTATGTGTGTTACTAGCCTTGCTGCAATTATTTGTTGGGAAACCTAATTAATGAATCTCTAGGCATTTTTTTTAGAATATTCAAAATGCTTTATGAGAATTAAATGTAATCTTTTATATGTCAGTCACTTCTGTATATAGCAACAGTAACCTGCAATTCTCTGATAAGATTGAATTATCTGCTTCCTATGTGTCAGTCTAAAAAAGAAGATTCATATGACAAGGTGCCAAATTAGAAAATGCATATGTGTATATGTAATATGTAGTTTTATACAGTGTGTATGTGTTTTACTTAGTTATACATATACATATTATATAATTTTATCAGAATTAAAAGAAGTTTTATAACTAGATATTTGTATAGCCTACAGCTTTCTTTGAAAATGTTAAAATAATTTATAAAAGTAAATAACTATTTTCATTACTTGTCAGTGAGAATAATCTGTAAATTTTATAAACGATGATCCAAATAATTTTAGTTAGAAAATTTATCATTCAAACAAAATGATATCAACATGAAGAAGATCATGAAGTAGATGATACAATAGTTTGGGGCCATTAGAGCAGAGGGAGAAGATAGAGGGTAATGGAAGAACTTCATTTGTCTGGCCTGTAGAGCAGATGTGGCTAAATTGATAGCATTCCTGTTTTCAGATAAATTGCATTATTTTAATATTCTCAGCACACACTCCAGGAAGTTACTATCAGATCAACCAGAAATGCATAATGGAAGAGTCCTATTTATCACTTTTGTTCTAATAGAATGTTATTAAAGGCTCAAAATACATTAAAAATATCAATAAGTATACTCCCTTCAAATAAAAAGAATAAAGTAGATAAACAACCAAGCATAGTAAACACTATTTACACAACTCAAACATCTTCAGAAAAATATTTCTACAATTAACAGTCAATCTAATGAAGAAAAATGTTGTAAAATAAATGACATGTAGGACTTATATTTTAAGTCTATAATTTAAGAGAATTACCTTTGCAAAAATAGAGAATAATTATGAAGAAATGGAGACTCACTAAGATACTAATTTATCAAACACAGCATTATTAATCAAATATAGCATTTAAAGGAGCATATACATTTATATCCATTATAGGGTAAACTTATTTAATATTCAAAGATACAAAGTAAATTCCTCAATGTTGGAGTTTTATTTAATTTTCCTCAAGTCCTTAGAACAATTCTTATAAAATATATTCTGATTTAAATAACATTAGAATAATTTTTAAATGTATATTTATGATGCATTTCTCTTGTTGCTAGAAGTTAACCTAGAAACAGAACCAGTAAAATTAATTATATGTTCATTTTCAAATACAGAATACCAGAACACTGGAGCTACAAATAATTTTAAGAATGAAGTGAATCTACATTGTCTTTCTTTTTTCCTTTCTTTCCTTCCTTTCTTTTTTAACCACGATATCAATATTTTCCCCTAGTCACTTATATTTCATAATATGTACTTCTAGAAGTTGCCTAAGATTAATTTATAAAAAAGTAAGACAGAGATTAAATTTATGTCATTTTTCCACAAATTAAAATGAGACTTGGAAAGAGTGACTGACTCGGGCAAACACAAAGCTGGGCCATGTGAAAATAGAAACCCCCCATATTTGATGGAGTTTTCTATATCTTGTCTTATCTTCTGTTTGCACATCTCAGTCAATAGGAGATATCAGCTAATCAAATAGAATAGTCTTCTTACCTATAAAGTTACCATGTAAAATATGATGTGTTAGCACAGAATATATTTTGTTATATATGGTTTTCCCTGAATTGTGTTCCCTAGATCATTAGTTTTAGAGTAGCTTAAGAAATGTTTCAGTGGAAAGGGGTATTTTGGGGGGTAGGTGGTGGTGCACCTGGTTGAGCACACGTTACAATGCACAAAGACTCAGGTTCAAGCCCCCAGTCCCCAACTCCAAGGGGAAAGCTTCACGAGTGGTGACACAGTGTTGCAGGTGTCTCTCTCCTTCTTTATCACTCCTTTCCCTTCAATTTATGGCTATCTCTATCCAGTAAATTAATAAAGATAATTTTTAAAAAAGAAAAAAAAAGGAAAAGGGTATTCTGATCAAAACCATTTGGAAGCTATTTGTTTAAATAATATTAGCAACTTCCACATCTATAAAGGACTTCATGAGCTTTATCATGTAGACTTGCTCCGTGTAACTGCTGGAGAGAATCTAGGCAGCCCTTCTCCATTCTTTATGATCATGGGGACAGCTCTGTAACGGAGGATACTCTAATAGTTGTATTCCTTGTGATTTGTGTTCAAAATGTCATTTTACATTATATTGGTCACCAGTGAGATTTCTAACATGTTAAGTGTGATGTTCAGTTAAGCCCTTAAGAATTTAGTGGTTTGGCTTTGTATGTTAACTCTCTTTTCAGTCACCAGGTTCCAGATGCCATCAGGATGCCGGCCAGGCTTGCCTGGACTGAAGACACCACCAATGTGTTCTGGAGCTCCGCTTCCCCAGAGACCCACCCTACTAGGGAAAGAGAGAGGCAGACTGGGAGTATGGACCGACCAGTCAATGCCCATGTTCAGCGGGGAAGCAATTACAGAAGCCTAACCTTCCACCTTCTGCAACCCACAATGACCCTGGGTCCATGCTCCCAGAGGGATAGAGAATGGGAAAGCTATCAGGGTAGGAGATGGGATATGGAGCTTGGGTGGTAGGAATTGTGTGGAGTTGTACCCCTCCTATCCTATGGTTTTGTTAATTTATCTTTTCTTAAATAAAAAATAAATTTAAAAAAATTTAAAAAACTAAAAAAAAATGTGCATTAAAGATTAAAAAAAAAAAAAAAGAATTTAGTGATGTTTCCAGGATGGGGGTATGAACCTATCTGGCAATTCCTATGTCCAGTGGAGAAGCAATTTAAAAAGTCAGAACTCCCACCTTCTTTACTCCAAAGATAATTTTGATTCATACTCCCACTGGGGGATAAATGACAGGAGGAAGATGACCAGAAGGCTCTGAACTCCAACAGAAAAGAGAAGAAAAAAAAGGGAGGGACATTTGGATGCAAATGGACTTGGAAAGGAAGAGAAAATGGGGCCTTAAAATTTTTGCTAACATATACAAATATAGACAGACAGTTATAGAAATAATAGGAAACTCATATCTATAACCTGAAGAGAATTGCTATAGCACACAATAGAATGACTGGGGGTTCAGAACTCTGGTGGTGGGAACAGTGCAAAGTTGTACCCATTATCTTTTAATTTTGTAAATCAGTATTAAATCACTAATAAAAATTGGTGGTGCTATGTGGTGGCACACCTAGTTGAGTGCACATGTTACAATGTGCAAGGACTCAGGTTCAAGACACCTGCAGGGGGAAAGATTCACAAGTTGTAAAGAAGTGCTTCAGGTGTCTCTCCGTCTCTCATACTGTCTACTATCCCCTTCCCTCTCAGTTTCTGGCTTTCTCTATCTAATAAATAAATAAAGATAATTTTAAAAATATAGTGATGTTCTCAAAACTGACACCAACCTCCCAGGCAGTATTTTTACTTTACCTGCATGTTAGCTATCAAGCTCAAGCAGAAATCACCAAAGGAACATATATAAAATAGAATCCCTTGCTTCTTTTCATCCTAAGATCCCTATCCTCATCTGCTCTATTCTACTTTTTTGATTTCTATTTATTAATCATTTTATCTGGCTTTATATCTTACCACCTTTCAGGCACCAATTTTTTTTTATTTACTAGAGACAGAGAACAATTGAGAGGTCAGGCAGAGATAGGGAGAGAGACAAAGAGACACCTGCAGCCCTGCTTCACCATTCGTGAAGCTTTCCCCCTGCAGGTGGGGGCTAGCAACTTGAACTTGGGTCCTAAAGTAATGTAATATGAGTGCTTAACCAGGTGTGTCACCGAGTGGTCCCTAAAGTTGAAGATTCTATCATGATTCCATCCTAACTTCCCTGGGCAGATAGCCTCACCAATGTGTCCCAGAACCCCACCTTTCCAGAGCTCTACCACATTAGGGAAAGATAGAAATAGGCTATGAATTAGGGGTATGAATTAACCTACCAAAGTTCATGTTCAGTGAAAACAAAATTACAGAAGTCAGAAATCCCACCGTCTACACCCCATAAGTAATTTTGACCCATACACCCATGGGGGGAGGATTAAGGGAAAAATGAACAGAGGGCTCTGAACTCCATCAGGATCTGTAGAGAGAAGAGATAAAAAGGAAGGACATTCAGAATTAGTAATAGGCATAAGTGTGACTTAGAAGTCAAGAGAAGGCAGGACCTTCTCTTGAAAAAATGGGCAAATATATATAATTACAGATAGTTATAGAAAAAGTACTCAAGCCATGTCTATGACCTTGGGAGAACTACTGCAGTTTCCAATGGCGGGAATGGGGACACAGAACTCTGGTAGTGGGAATGGTATGGAATTATATTTCTATTATCTCATGATTTTGTAAATCAATCTTAAATCACTAATAAATTTAGAAATACGATAAAACCCTGAAATTAAAAAAATAAAATAAAAATAATTTAGTGATGGAGGTGGGGGAGATAGTATAGTGGTTATATACTCATGCCTGAGGCTCTGAGGTCCCCGGTTCAATCCCTTTTGCCACCATGAGCCAGATCTGAACAGTACTCTAGTAAAAAATATTTAAATACATAAATAAATAAATAAATATATAGAATGTGCACAGTTAAAGTACAGTTTTTGGCCAGAACTTTCATAGTAGAATTTTTTCTGAATCTATACTTATCTTAATGATAAAATTTCATTGCAATTTGTCCTGTGTACATTAATAGATATTTCATAAGGATGAAACAGGTCATAAATGATAACAGTTCAGGTTATTCTAGGGACTCTTATTATCACTGTCTACTCTACAAAGATGAGATTTATAGGTGTATTAAAGAAAAGTCAATTATTCATTTGCACTGCAAGGTCTTGATTTCAAAGAAAAGTCAATTATTTATTTGCACTGCAAGGTCTTGATTTCATATTGCAAGAAAAAGCAGAATATTATTTCACAGTATTGTTTCTTCTGGGTTTGTCTATTTGACAATTAATACTGTTTAAAAACAGTCTGCACATCTTAAAGTATTGTGTATAGTAACACATTCCTGGGGAGAAAATCTCTTAATGAGCCAACTTCTAAGACTGAGCAAATTCAGGAGAACTGTCAGAAATCTTCCACTAAGCTCAATGGGTGGTGTTCTCCAATGCAAGTTTCTTTGAAAATAATTTAACACCTTTGTTCTTGTTTACTTGCAGTGATTACCATTTGAAAACCAGGCTACACTTGGTAAAATTGATACAACCAGCAGGTTGTATGTGTGATGAACACATATAAGAGTCAGAAATCAAACACATACCAATTATACAGCTTATTTATAGTAAATATATTCACAACCTATCTCTACAGTTGCACTGTGTCTTCTGTAACTTACACTCTATCATAGACTGTTAGTGCAAACTGCATGTAATCAATAACTTTGAGGTTACTTAAGCAGTGACATTTAAAAAAAATTACTGGCATAACTACAGATTCGTGGCATAGAAGCTTCATGTAAAAAGAACTTTATTTGTTATTCTGGTCTGCTTTTTCATTTAGACAGAGAGATGCAGACACAGAAAGAGAGGGAGAGACTCCATGTTACTGGATTTTCTTCTGCCCTTCAGTACCAAAACTCCTCCCATGTGGTGCTGGGGCTGAGACCTGAGCCACACACAGGGTAAGGCAAGGTGAATAAGGTAGCCCCTAGCAACATATGGCTATTTAAATTAATTAGAATTAAATACTTCTAAACATTCAATTTCTCAGTTCAACAGATGTTCTTCAATGTGCACTAGTCATATGGAACATGTGACTATTGGGCAGTGTGGGTATCAATTCAGACCCCCACCCTCAAGACTGGATTTGAACTGTGATTGATAAGGCACCGGGAGTGGGGCAGATGTCCAGACACTTATGTACTGGGTTGACAATAACTCCAGTGGATACTATGTTAAAAGCTAAACTTGGAAAGCTTAAATACAGCCTCAGAGACTCAAATATCCACCCTCTTTGACCACACCCTTCTGTTAAAATAGTGAATAATCAGGACCACTATGGGTTTTGTTCTAGGAGGAAGTTTGTAAAAATCATGATCTTGGCCTGAGGAGAGAGCATAATGGTTATGCAAAAGAAATTCTTGCCTGAGGCTTTGAGGTCCCAGGTTCCACTCTAGTTACCACCTTCAAACAGAGCTGAGTAGGAGTCTGGTTAAAATATAAATAAATGAATAGAAGAAATTTTGAGCAAAGGGGTGGTATGGGGACCTTTAACCTCTTTGAATTATCCCAAAACCAACTTCTGGCTTTTCATCCCTCTTCCAGTTCCACCTAAAAAAAAGAGTGACTTTCCTGAACACCAACCTCTGATTACAGGTTATAAAGTAGAGTTCTTTTAATACAACAGCTAGTGTGACAGTCTGCCTTTCTGTGGCACTGAGCAGCTGGCCCTTGAGCCTTTCAAAGGGAACATGTAGGAGCCCTGGTGCTCCTACATGAGACCCTCAGGTGATCAAATAGCCAAAAAACAACAACAACAACAACAACAACAAAAACCCTCCTATTTCTAATGTAGTGCTATGTTTAAAAAACTTCAAATGATTTACTGAAGTAATTACTATTACTAATTGCATTTTTTTTAGATCACTTATTGAGGAAGCGATTGTTGTTACTTTGTTATACAGTTTCACATCTCCCCAATCTAGGTGTCAGTATGCTTTTCTTAAAGTCATTAAGTTTAAATGGGATTTAAATTTAAGGTATGCAAAAGTGATTCAGTTTACAGCTTCCTGAGAATGTGGTTATAAAATGCTTGGGGGTTGTATCTTAAAAATGGATTTATATATGAGTTCATGATTTAAAATGTTTTTCTGTTATATACTAAAGTACAGTTTACATAATAAATCCATTTTAAGTGTACTTTTCCATGATTTTTTAAAAAAGCATATGCAGTAGAGTAATATACAGTAATGTAAGTACGAACATTTCAAGATTCAGTTCATTACCTAAAGAGTTTTCCTCATGACTTTCCCCAAGAAAACCCTTACCAAGGTTCAGCCTCAGGGCTTCATTAACCTATTCTGCTAAGATAGATTTGATTACTTTGTATTAGTTATACATATATACATAAAATCATATCAGTTTATGTATTTATTTTATATTATTAAAATATTTGTTAACATGAGGAGTTGGGATGGGTGGAGAGGAAAAGAACCACAGTCTCTGGCATATGCAGTCCAGGAGATTGAACTCTTGTACCTTGTGCATGGAAGTCTGGCATTCTACCCACTTCACTACCTACCAGAATGCTACATATATAGTTAATGCACACTTCTGTGTTTGGTTTCAATTCCTATGCACTTGTCAAAGTCACTTATTTTTTCATTTCCATTTTTTATGTAGATGACACAGGAATTTCTATATAAAGTATCATACTTTTTCTAGTCAAGAAGAATTTTACACCATCATTTTCAGCATTAAAGACATTTTAAAAAATAACAGAGCCCATAAATACAGAAAAAAGTAAATCCTACATTGTTATAGGGATATATATATAAAAATATATATATATGAAATTCACTTGGAAGGCATAAGTTCAGTTGTAGAACACATGAACACATATGCCTTGCAGGCAGGCATGAGGTCTAGATTTGATCCCCAGCATCAAGGATGAGGGAGCAGTGCTCTGGTCTCTCATAAAATATTTTTTTTTAATGCAGATGTGAAAGGAAAGCAAATGTTTTTCCTGTGAAATATCACTTTATATTAATTTTACTGAGCATTTTAGCTCTATATTTTCAACAATCTTTTCTAAGACAAAAACGCAGACCCTTCTTTTTAAACAAAACTTCAATTAGAAACCCCCACCCCCAAAAATGCATATTCAGAATTCTGTTAAGATGGATGTATACTGCTATTGGATATATATATATATATATATATATATATATATATATATATATATACATCCTTAAAAAATATTGAACAATGACCCTGGGTCCATGCTCCCAGAGGGATAGAGAATGGGAAAGCTATCAGGGGAGGGGGTGGGGGTGGGATATGGAGATTGGGTGGTGGGAATTGTGTAGAATTGTACCCCTCCTACCCTATGGTTTTGTTAATTAATCCTTTCTTAAATAAAAATAAATAAATAAAAAGAAAAAAGAAAAAAATATTGAACAACAAGGGCAACAAAAGGGAAAATAAATAAATATTTTAAAAAATTAAACAAAACAAAACAAATGTTGGGGTCTCAAGATAGTTCACTCACTAGGGCACATGAGGCCCTAGGATTGAGCTTCTGCACCATGTGGGAGCACCATGAAGGGTATAAGCTCTTAGAGAAGTGTAGTGGTTCTTTAGTATTTCTACTCTCTCTCTCTCTTTCAAAAAAGGTGAAAAAAAATTGATCAGGCAGGCCATTCAGTATGGCATAAGCAGAAAACACTGGGTTCATTCCCTAAAGCTACATTATAATAAATTAATGAAGCAAATGCTTCTTGCCACTGTGATCATAAATAAGAGCAATGAAAACTCAACAAAAAGCCCTAACCATAAATATCCTGAGACTATAACTATTAAAACTGTGTTGTTGAGCTAAATACTGAACTTGTCTTCTTATAAGAATCTCTCTTGAGCTGTCAAATTTCACTTTTGAAAAATGATTAAACCCAAGGATCTAGATAGTGACATTTAAACAATTTTTTTAATTTTAATATGGAAGGTTATGAGATGAAATATATGACTTCCATGTCCATGAGATCATATCTGAGGTTGGGATATAGCTCAGTTTATTAGAGCACAGAACTTGTGTACCTGAGGCTCAATCCCTGGTCCCACCTTATACAGAGTTGAAGAGTTCTCTGTTCTATCTCATTCTCTTTCATAATAACTATCTTTTAATTTTTATTTTATTATTTTAGATAGAAACAGAAAAGGAAGAAAGAGAGAGAGAGAGAGAGAGAGAGACCAAAGCATTGAAGCTTTGTTCAGTGCTGTAGGGGTTAAGCACAAACCTGAGTCACTAAAATAGCAAAGCAGTATGCTACCCAAATTGAGGTGATTCATCAGTGCTAAATGATTAGCTTTTAAAGAGCATATACTTGGTGGATTGGCACACTCCCCCCCTCCCGCGCCCATAGAATAGTTTGCCTTAACCATAACACTCTCTTTCCTCTGCATGACCTGGAAAGTCCCTCTTCCCTGATGGCCAGGAAAATGGAATCTGCTTGGCATGAGATAAGGAGCGTGCCCTAATGAAAACTCACTATAAAACTGTTTGGTCTTGGTCTCACTTTCCTAAGACTATCACTCAACACTTCTTCTAGAATGGTGTCAATGTGGCATACTCTCATTTTCTCCTAAGGCCACCAATAAGATAAGCAACACTGATGTCTAAGACTTATATTTGGAAGCTTCTTCCTTATGGCCTCAGAAGAAAGTGGTCATTACTGTAGCTCCTTCTTCTCCCCATATATCTCTCCTGTAGCTTTAGAAATCCAATGTTGCTGGGAAAACTGGGTTGAAATGTTCAGAAGAATGAAATTGAACCACTATGTCACTAGAAATAAAATTAAACTCTAAATGGATGAAGGAGCTATATGTTAGACCAGAAACTATCAAATACTTAAGTGTAAAATACTGATGGAACATTTTCCCATCTAAATCTCAAGGACATCTTCGATGATACAAACCCAATTAATTGCAAGGAAGACTAAGACAAAAATAAACCAATGAGACTGAATCAAATTGAAAAGCTTTTGCACAGCAGAAGAAACCATCACCCAAAGAGACACCTCACAGAATGGGAGAAGATCTTTACATGCCAAACATCAGACATGAGGCTAATAACCAAAATATATAAAGACGCACGAAACTTAGCAACAAATAAGCAAATGACCCTATTCAAAAGTGGGGAGGGGCTATGAACAGAATATTCACCACAGAACATATACAAAAGACCAACAGACATTTGAAAAATTGCTTCAAGTGACTGATTGTTAGAAAAATGCAAATAAAGATGATGAGATACCACTTCACCCTTGTGAAAATGTCATACATCAGAAACAACAGCAACAACAAATGCTGGAGAGGTTGTGGGGTCAAATGAACCCTCTTGCACTGCTGGTGAGCATGCCAACTTATCCAACCCCTTTGGAGAGCAGTCTTGAGAACCCTCACAAGGCTAGATGTGGACCTTAACTATAACCCAGTAATTCCTCTCCTAGGGATATATCCTAAGGAGTCAAGCACACCCATCCAAAAAGATATATGTATATCTGCCGGGGTCCAGCCCCAGCAGGTTATTAGGGTAACCTGAAAGAGGAGGGGTGTCAGCATGGAATGAGAAAGAATGAGCGACAGAGAGATGAGTGAGTTAATGCTGAATCAAGCTCAAGCAGACATCTCTGTCATACTTAAGCAGAACTTTATTTTTATAGTCTCATAAGGCTTAGCTCATTAAAACAAAAATCACCAAGGCTTTGATTATTAATACAAAAATTACCAAGACTTTGATTATTAATACAAAAATCACCAAGGCTTTGGTCACTAATACATAAATCACCAAGTAAGAACAGCACAGGTAGGGAACACCTCCTGCTTTGTGGAACATTCACATTCCAGGGACACTTTTCCCCCTAGAGATCACATCACAGTTTCTATGTTTTTTGTTATCCCTATAACCTGTGTGCTAGGCAGATGTCCTATTAATTAAGATTAATATTATACCTGTATTTTTATGCCATTCTTTTGCCCCTACGCATCAGAAGCCATGATTCATAGAAAGTTCGAGCTTGTTATGTTTCTAGGGGTCTTAAACAAATTGAACAGCCATTTTTCATAAAATCTGTCCCATTGTTTGATCAAGGAGTTTTGTTCCTTACTGAGAAGGCACCAAGGTGGTGCTGACCTGGCCAGTCTCTCCATAAAGTTAAGTTCTCTAACTGGAATCCATCTTCTGTGTACGTTCACTGTGTGACCTAGGTTCTAGGGTACTATTCCTGTATAAGGAAGGAGAAACTTAGTGGTGGGTAGTAGATTAAAAGGCCATTGTATCTAGGCAGGTACCATAACTTTCCATTTATTAATTATGCTATGTAAGGAGGCCCCTCCACTGTGGGAAGCACCAATCTTTCCCTATATTTTTGTGGAAATACTAAAGGAAGTGGTGTAGATAAAGGGGGTGACATTTCTTCCTCTTGGAGTCTCCTAAAAAATTCTGCATTATTGTTATTGCTTGTTCCATTATGATCAATCTTACAGAGTGCAGTGCTGCTTTGTCATTACTTTTGTTACTGGTCAGGCTCAAAATGGGATGCTAAGTATTGGGGAGGATGTGGAGAAAGAGAAATTTTGTTACATTGTTGGTGGGAATGAAAACTGGTACAGTGGTTATGGAAACCAGTATGGAGAGTTCACAAATTTAAAAAAAAAATGGAAATACTTTCTTTAAAAAATTATTCATTTAATTATTAGTTTGTTAGAGATAGAGAGAAATCAAGAGGAAAGGAGGAGAGAGACAGGGAGAGAGAAAGAAAATCACTCACAGCTCTGCTTCACCAGCCTTGAAGCTTTCCCCCTTCAGATAGGGACTGGGGAATTGAGCCCAGTTCCTTGGGTATTGCAATATGTGCAACATGTGCAGTTAAGCAGATGCACCAATGCCAAGCCTCAGAAATACCATATGATGGGGTGGAGGAAACAGCATAATGGTTATGCAACAGACTCTCATGCCTGAGGCTCCTAAACCCCAGGTTCAATCCCACGCACCACCATAAACCAGAGCTGAGCAGTGTTCTGGTGTTTCTCTCTCTCTGTGTGTGTGTCTCTCTCTGCATCTCTCTCAAAAAAAAGAAAAGAAAAAAGAAATACCATGGAAGGACATGGAAACACTAATTCAAAGGGGCACATGAAGTCCTATGTTCATATTGCATTATTCACAATAACTGAAGAGTAGAAGTAACCTAAATGTCAATCAACACATGACTGAATGTAGAAGTTACAGGATATATATTCAATGGAATACTATTCTGCAATTAAAGATATTCTGTTGTATTGTATCCTTTGAGAAAATGGATGGAACTATGGATCTGGAGAAGATTATGATTAGTGAAATAAGGAGGTAAAAGACAAGCACCAGATGGCTTCACTCATTTGTGCAATACAGAGAACTGAAACACATGAACTTAGGAGGGGAAAAAATTAGCCAAACTGTGAGAACTATCATCTTTATCTGGTATGTGTGTGTGTGTGTGTGTGTGTGTGTGTGTGTGTGTGTGTGTATGTGTGTGTATGTGTGTGCGCGTGTGTGGGCACGTGCACATACTGGGCTGGGCTGGGCTGAGTGGGGCACAGAACTTTGGTGATAGGTGCATATGGAACTACATCCCTGTAATTTTATAATCTTGCAAACATTATGAAATCACTAATAAAAATGTGAAAAATACATGAGTATGAAGAGAGGAGATTGGTTAGTGAGGAATGAAAGGAAATGTCTAAATATGTCTAAATAGTATTAATAAATTATGTATAGGACTGGCTGTTTAAAGGCCAATAAATTGTATTATCAATATTTCCTGGTTAACCTCTAACTTTACAGAGGTCTAAACTACTTGCACATTAATCACTTGTAGGTGGTAGTCAAATATACTGTGACCACAAAGTTACACCTCTAGAAGAGTGCTGCATGAGAATCCAGTCAAAGTTTTACAGAATGGATGGAAGCAATGTCAGGAGCAATCACTAGTTTGTGTCTTCCCAGATACAACCAGGGCTGGTTATCTTGCTTTCTTCACCCAGATGGCCTTTGGGTTCATTGAGATGAAATAATAGTTCCCAACTCCTACACATCCTCACTGGAGGCTTATTTACAATATACAACCCAGACAGGCCAAGGAGAGAATAGTAAAAGGATTTCTTAGGGAAGAAATCAGTACACAGCAGCCCCAGAAGAGCCTAATTTATCTTTCAGCTAGTAAATTCCATCAATGTTTAAAGGAGGATAAAACTGCTAAAAGTGTCCCTAAGGTGCAGAAAGCAAGAATTTCAGACCCACTCTTAACCCTTTCTACTCATATTGCTTCCACAAGTTTTCTAGCATTTGTTTGGAGGAAGATGGTGATTTAAATAAATAAATAAATAAATAGAATTTCATTCACATGTAATAAAACACAAGCCAGTGGTCCATGGTGGCACAGTGATAAAGCTTTGGACTCTCAAGTATGAGGTCCCAAGTTCGATCCCTGGCAGCACAATGTGCCAGAGTGATGCCTGGTTCTTTCTCTCTCCTCCTATCTTTCTCATAAATAAATAAAGTTTTTCCCCTGAGCCTGAAAGAAAGACTTTATTTCAGGCTCAGGGGAAAGAAAAAAAAAACTAGTATATCCACAGGCCCTTTGGAATATAACTAAAATATGCCTACTAGTTATCTACAAAATGGAGACCCCCCCCCCAACTCTTCATCTGCACTATTACAGGTTCATGATTAGTCAACAACTTGTTTGATTTTATATGTTAATTCTTTTCAGCGACCAGGTTTCAGATGCTAACCAGACTTCCCTGGACAGACAACCCCACCAATATGTCCTAGAGCTCAGATTCCCCAGAACCCTGCCCCACTAGGGAAAGAGACAGGCAGGCTGGGAATGTGGATTGACCAGTCAACACCCATGTTCAACGGGGAAGCAATTACAGACCTTTCACTTTCTGCAGCCCACAATAACCTTGGGTCCATACTCCCAGTGGGTTAAAGAATAGGAAAGCTATCAGGGGTGGGGATGGGATATAGAGTTCTGGTGACGGGAATTGTGTGGAACTGTACTCCTATTATCCTATGGTTTTCTCAGTGTTTTCTTTTTATAAATAAAATTAAAAAATAAAAAACATAAAATAAAATCTTAAAAAAAAAACATAAGCCAAAGGTTTTACATAACTCATTAATTACCAACAAAATGTTCCATGGATTCAAAATAGAGTTCAAATAATACATCCATATATAGACAGTTAAGAATGCTAAAACTAGTGCTAATAAGGAATTAACTTTTACTGGGCAATAATCAGTTGCATTTCCAAGATGAAATTCATTAGTATTTCCATACAAAACATAATTCATTGCCTCTCTTCTTTTTTATCACCTACAGTTATAAAATAGCTCAAAAACAATGAATCGGAGAATCTAAAAAGGTGAACTAGACAGAAACTGGGTAATATTTGTGTGGGTATGTGTTTCAAAATGTTTCACAAATTTTCCTGACAGTGGATACTTTTATCAGGCATTTACCTAAATTGTTATAGAATGCTCTGACACAGTATCAACAGCAATCATTTGTGTCTCTTTCTCAATGCAGCTCCACAGGTCACCTTGTTTCTTACACCTAAATGCCTTTGGGTTCAGAGTGATGAAGTGGTAACTCATCCTTCTCCGATAACTCACTTTTCAAAAGTGGATTTTATAAAATGTCAGCTATTTGCCTCAAGTAGGCTTCCTGGATCAGAGATATTCATATTTTCAGAGTATTGAAGTATATTTGTTTCTCAAGTGATTGTACCAATTTATACTCATCAGCCTTGTAGAATTTTTTTCTATGCAACTCAAAAATTAGGATGTTCTGTAAATCAGTTCAGATTTACAGTGGGTGAATCTTTAAACAGCCTCCTTTGTCGTTCTCATGCATCCTAAATTATTGGAGCTATTCATTCTCTCAAGCATAATCAAGAATATATCTCTCCTTTTCTCCAGCACCCAGTAGAATCTTCAAAATTCTTGAGTGACTGGGATGTTCCTATTTTGCCAATGACTGGGACTGATCCTTAGAAAGACTACTACTTTAATAAAAGGGTTAAAACTCTGGAAAGAGAAAGGGTCTAGAAATTGATCTCAGTCACCTACTTAGTGATTTAATGAACCATGCCTATATAATGAAACAACAGTAAAGAAAAAAAATGAATTCAGTGAATCTTTCTGGTATGTGAACAAGGTTGGGATATATCAGTAACATCTGTATTCTTTGTGGAACAAGTAAATGTAATGATTCTACTTGAGACGTATATCTAGCTATTACGTAAAGCATCCTAGAAGCATAAATTATATGAACCTGGGTGAGTCTTAGTAGAGCTTGATGTTTCTATCCCTTTGGGAAGATTTTAGGAAATCTTTTTTAAACAATGGGAACACTGTTGTGTGTAGGAAGGCTCTATGTCACCACATGAAATGGCACTCTCTAGCACAGTAATTTTCACTTCAAAGCAGGTAAAAACAAAATCACCATTCAACTTGGGACTCAAACTGTGTTTCTAGCAGGACTAAAAGATGGAGGGTGAGTGGAGCCGCCAATTGAAATGTGATTTGCCTTTTACCATCACATAATATGGTGATAGTTCTGATCTGTAATCCATAAATGGTTTATTAGTGACACTTAAGTTCAAACAGAAAAAATAATATTAATATCTATGGAAGTAGGTTAGAGAAAAAAACTAATATTGGGCTTTCACAACTAAAAATTCACAAACAATGCAGAAACTCCCAATATCAGAATGACAGTTTGTCATATCTCTTCCTAAGATTATAAAATTTTAAGTAAAAGTAATTAAGATAAGAGCCTGTTAGACTCTGGATATCCGAATAAGCTATCTGGTCTTAATTTTGTGTTTATAACAAGGAGTTGAGAAGTTTTAGTCAAGTGAATGAAAAGAAGAATGCAGTGCCAATTGTCAGCAACTTAAATATAAATTTTTGGAAAGTAGAGATACTTCATAATGGCAGAGTAAAAATTACATCAAATCAGAATGGGCAAGGATGACTTTAGTCAAAGCTATTGCAATAGGTAAGAGAGTGAGAGGCCAGAACTCAATCTGTGTACACTTTCATTGAAATGGAAGTAGAATCTTTTTAAACACTGGTGTAAGAAGGATAACTTAAGACATCTATGTATTAACTAGATTTACCCAAAGGAAAAGTAAGTTTTCTCATATCTTTTTGATAGGAGGCAAGACATTTTATAACTAGGAGTAATGCATTCATCAATTTAGTCTTCCACCCACTCACAGAAATGAAGAAAGCAGAGATATCACCTCCCTTGATTCTTATGATCAAATGGATGAACTATAACTCGAGTAAGAAGCTTTTTAAATTTGTTGTTAATAGTTTTTTATAAGACTGTAATATTATAATGTATAGTTCCATACCATACCTACCACCAAAGTTCTGTATCCCTACCCTCCACCCTCACAAGATAATCTCCATAGTTCTCACAAGTCTTAAAAACACTTTGCTCTCTTCTGTTTTGTTTAGATTTATTTTTTTTCAGCAAGTTCATGTAAATCAGATCTCTTGATTTCACCTTATGAGTGAAACTATTTGGTAGTTGTCTTTTATCTCTTTACTAATTTTGCTAAGCATAATCACCTCCACTTCCACCCATTTTGTCCCAAAAGGACGCAATGTCATCTGCTTTGATCGCAGAGTAGTATTCCATGGAATATATATCACATAACTTTTTTAACCAGTCATCTGTTGATGAGCATTTAGGCTGCTTTCATCCTTTGGCTATTGTAAATAATGTAGCTATGAACATTGGGTGCATATGTCTTTTAATTAGTATTTGAGTGTCCATTGAATAAATGCCTCTGAGTATTACTGATGGATCATAAGGAATTTTCATTTTTACTTGTGTAAGGACTCTCCAGATAGTCTTCCAAAGGGGCTGTACTAGTTTGCATTCCCATCAGCAGTGTAGCAGAGTTCCCTTTTCTTCACAACCTATCCAACACCTGACATTTCCTGTTTTATTGATGTGGAACATTCTCTCAGGTGTGAGATGGCATCTCATTGTAGTTTTATTTTGCATTTCTCTAATGATAAGTAAAGTGGAGCATTTTTTCTTGTGTCTGTTGGCCATGTGTATCTCTTCTTTAAAAAAACTTTCTGCTAGGGGCTGAGTGGTGGTGCACCTAGTTGAGCACACATGTTACAGTGCACAAGGACCTGGGTTTGAGCCCCCAGTCCCCACCTGCAGGGAGAAACTTTGTGTGTGGTGAAGCAGGGCTACAATTATCTCTCTGTCTCCCCCCTCCTCTTCATTTCTGTTTCTCTCCAGTAAATAAATAAAAATAATTTTAATAAATAAATAAAATTTTAGTCCATTGGCCAACTTTTTATTGGGTTATTTTTCTTATTTTATAGATATGTATTAATTCTATATAGATGTTTGACATAGCTCACCAGTTTACAACTGTGACTTCTTAGTGTTCCAGTGCTGTTGCCCCACAGAGGCTGGAACAGCAGCAAAAAGATATGTGTTTCCTGGAGACAGAGGATAGATGGGTTTTACTTTTTAACCGATTCAGTCATTCTATATCATTTTAAGATATTTTTATTATCTTTATTTATTTATAAGATAGAGACAGTCAGAAATTGAGAGGGAAGGGGGAGATAGAGAGGGAGAGAGAAAGAGAGATATCTGCAGCACTGCTTCACCACTCACGAAGCTTTCCTCAAGCAGGTGGGGAGCAGGGGTTCAAACCTGGGTCCTAGTGCACTGTAACATGCACACTCAACCAAGTGTACCACCACCTGGCCCCTCTATATCTTTTGACTGATGAATTTAAGCCATTCACTTTTAGGGTGATTATTGACAGATGTGGTTTGCTTATAGCCATTCTGGTTTTTGTTTCAAGGTTATGTTCTTGTTGACTCTTTTCCTGTTTGTTGTTTTATGTGAATGGTTTTCTATAATGAGAGGTTTTTTTTTTTTTTCCTGTACTTTTAAACGTTTTTGTGAAATGAACACTAAGTTCTTGAATCTAACTTTAGTTTCTTGAAATGATTTACTAATGAATTTTCTGAATTCTATCTCTGTCATTTTTTCCTAGATCTATGCCTGTCTGGTCATTTAGGTTTTCTGTCATTGCTGTCTGTATATTTCTGTTTCTAAATTTAATATTCTTTTGTTGTTGTTCCAGAAGGAGGCACTGTGGCTAAAGTTTTTGATTTCCCTATTAATCTATCTTGATGGGGGAGGAGAGATTTTTATCCTGAGTAGCCAGGTCAGGTCAGTGTCCCTGATATCAATATAGGATCTCTGTGCTACTGTTCAAGCCTCTGTGGGGAAACAGCATTAGAACCTCAAGAATTCACAGTTGTAAATTGGTGAGTTTTTAGGTGATTTTTCCTTGGCAGGAGGCTTTTAATGGGATCCATAACTCAAAGGGACAGAAGAAAAACATTGCAAATACTAAATGTTCTAAAGAAAAGATGCCAAGTGCCTAAGTAGAAAAGAAACCTGTGTAAAACTGATTAGAGGAAAATGTTAACATACATAGATCATCATACTCAAAGTTTTTGTTTTTGTTTTTTTTTTCCTATCATCAGGGCTTCACCGCCCTGACTCAAAGATGGAGGGAAAAATGCCACTGCCACCAAAGGTTATTCTAGTTAGGTTAAAACTTGGGTCATACACATAACAAAGCAAGCACACTATCCAGGTGAGCTGTATATAAGTTTCTTAGAGTACTGAAGTAACCATGCAGAGAGGCAGTATATTAGAGTTGTAAGAAAAATAGAATAGGAGAGGAACTGACTGAGGTGATTATGGGAGCTAGGAAAATCTCAAAATTGCAGGAGTTAGACAGCAAGAAGATCCAGGGCAGGTGTGTCACTGCAGCTTAAGTCTGAGGGCAGTGTAATGTAGAATACTCTCTTCCTCTTAGGGAATCTCAGCTTTTCTATTTTTCATCTTAAGGTCCTCAAATGATTACATGATATCCATCATAATATGGAGGATAATATGCCTTATTCAATGTATACCAGTTTAAATTTCCATCTTGCACTAGCGAGGATAGCTTAAATGGCAAAGTGCCTATCATGCCTTGCCCAAGACCCTGAGTTGAGCCCTGGCACTAATGTGGGAGGTGCTGTGGCAATGGAAGAAGCTTCAATCCTGTAACACTCTTCCCACTTCCCCAACTCCCACCTCCCATCAAACTAAATGAAAAAAGAGGACTAAGTGACAAAGTCAAATTTGTGTTCAGCATTTGTTCTACAATACATACATACATACATACATACATATATACATACATACATAAATATTGATCTTATCTAAAAATACCTTCATAGCAGCATCTAGACTGATGCCCCAAGACTATAACTGAGCACAAATAACACATGGAATTAACCCCATCAAACAGTGAGTCATGTGAACAGAACGCCTCCTAAGGACTATTTAGAACCCCGACACTGCCCTGTCAAAGAAGAAGCATTTCTAAAGAACATTCTTTTATGACTTTAATTGAATAAAACAGTTATATTCTAGGGTAAATTCAGGGAAATTGGCACAGATGAGATTCTTGAGAATTTTTATAGCTTCTGAAAAGAAGAAACAATCACAGATTTTCTTTTCTGGATAATGAAGCTTACTTTGAAATATATGAATATCAGAAGAGTGCCCTGAGGGGAAGAAGAAGTCACTTTTGAAGAAAAGGATCCAATTTGGGAATCAGGAATTGTGCTTTCCATGGCCACATCAGTAAGAAGGCTCTGACCTTCTGATGATAAAATGTATTATTTCTGTAACTGCAGGGCACCTATCACACAATATGAAAAGTATAAAAGATTTGCAATTTACCTTTCCACTGTGATATCACAAAAAAAAATGAGATGTGGAAATAAAGCTTTTCTTACAGTTAGTTTATATACTTCCAATCTACAGTAAGAATTAGATGTAGTTAGCCTTAGAAATGATAACTTTAGATATTGTAGAGTACATGGTACTCTGGGAGAGTTGGAAATAAGAGAATAAAATAGGAAGATGCATTCAAGCACTAAATAGAGATGTTAAGAAAAGCTTGCTGCAGATGAAGTTATTATTCACCTGATGTGTTGCTATCTTTCAGATCATTGGATACACCTTCAAATGTAAATTGCTCCTCTCTATATATTGGCAATTTTTCCTCTATTCAGGGGACTGAAGATAATTTTGACTCTCTACTGGAGTCTTGTCTTTAAAGTTTCAATGTCCAAAAGAAAGGCAGGTTTATCTTAATATGTCCCCAAAGATTTCTTCTTTTGACTCTTTATAACCTATACTATCCAGCTTTAACTTTTACTAACTTTACTAATAGGCATTCTAATCTTAAGGAAGTTAAATCATTTCAAGATATAGTTAGGGAATTGCATTTGCAAAATTTAATCACTTCTCAAAGATCTGTATACTAATACTGAATTATTACTCTAGTTTTCAGAGCTCCTGGCCAAGCTTCCTCTTTTTTCTTTTTACCCCCTTTTAAGGTTAAAGAAAACAGAGATGATGAGAGATTCCAGGCTATATCATCCATGAAACTCCCCAGTGCTGTCCATAGTTCTCCCAGATTTCAAACCCAGGACCTGATATATAGCAATGCATGTGCTCTATTTGGTGAACTATCTCTGAACCCTCAGGTTCCTTTTTTCTTTTAATTGTTCACCTCTTTTTTCTTTTTTTTTCAGGGAACTTTAAATTTTTTAAAATTTTTTAAATTACCTTTATTATTGGATAGAGACAGTCGGAAATTAAGAGGGAAAGGGATAATAGAAAGGGAGAGAGAGAGAGAGAGAGACATCGAGACATCTGCAGCCCTGCTTCACACTCATGAAGCTTCTCCCTGCAGGTGGGGACTGGGGGATCGAACCCAGGTCCTTGTGTACTGTAACACATGTTCTCAACCAGGAGTGCCACCACCCAGTCCCACATCTTTTTTTCTTTCTTACAAATTGTCTCTGCACAGAAAACAATTATTTCGACAAGATAACAACAAATTTCATAAGAGAACAGCTGAGAGTTCTGGTAAATAAAGGAAACATAATCTAAAGGTTGGTGTTTGCACATGAATAGAGAGAGCAGGAGAGGAGGGAGAGAAAACTCAAACAGAAATGTGGCATAGCTAGTTGGCTTCTTATTTACAATTCCTCTAAACCCATACTGTGGACTTAAAAGACCCACATTGAACCACTAAGGGACTAAGTAGCATAAATAAAGGAACTTGGGACTCCTGTTTAGGGAAGTAGAAGCCACAAACTCCTGAACAAACTGTAGGGAGCCATTCAGAGAAACTAGAGAACTAATCCATGCACCCCTGTAGCATCAGAGAAGCCTTATTAAACTCAAAGGTGTCCTAGTGGCCATAGAGACCCTTAGGATTGGGGTCAGACTGCCTGCAGGCAATAAAAGTGACATTTCTGGAACTCCACTTCCCCAGAGACCCATCCTACTAGGGAAAGATAGAGGCAGACTGGGAGTATGGACCGACCAGTCAACGTCCATGTTCAACAGGGAAGCAATTACAGAAGCCAGACCTTCCACCTTCTGCAACCCATAATGACCCTGGGTCCATGCTCCCAGAGGGATAGAGAATGGGAAAGCTATCAGGGGAGGGGGTGGGATATGGAGATTGGGTGGTGGGAATTGTGTGGAGTTGTACCCCTCCTACCCTATGGTTTTGTTAATTTATCCTTTCTTAAATAAAAAATAAATTAAAAAAAAGAAAAGTGACATTGACCTCACATCAGAGTTCCTACTTTAAGAAATTAGTCTGAGAAGAAGACATCTGGAGTCTTCCTTCCTTCTTCTTCAAACCCTCTAGACTATGGCTCTGATTAAGGGACATTAGGCACCAAAATACTACATTTGTCTTCAATGCTCCTGCCCTCCCTCTCCAACTTACATACAAAAAATATCCTAGCACCACTTGTGGCCCACAACAGAAACCAAAACAGATGGACAAAACTAAGAAAACACCAGTTCTTTAAAATCAAGTTTGTCAGAAACTTTATGTTGCAAATCCAGAAGCACTATCAGAAAAGAACTTAGGAAACACACTGCCAGGAGATTTTAAGAAACAGAAAGCTTTCCAATTAATATAAAGAAAAAAAAATTAAGAAAGAAATTTTACTTCAAATTTTTACTTGATAGGAAGATAGAAAGCTTGACAACAGAATTATAGACTATAAAGGTTACTCTAGGGAAAATTGAACAGTCCTTTCCAAAAGAGCAAGTCATGGAAGGAGGCTTATTCATGTAATGTCAGAAATACAAAAAAAAGAAAAAAGAAAGAAAAAAAACTGGACCCATTCTATAATTTGAAAATAGAAAGAGAAAAAAAAAATATTTGGAAAAATAAGGCAACTCTTCAAGAGATTGAAGATTCCACCAGAAAGGAAAAAAAAAAAGACTTATAAGGGGGTCTAGAATAAGAGAAAAGGAAGAAGAAAGCAGAAACCATAGTCAATAACAACATTTTTTCCCCAAACCTGAGATTTGGGAAATATTCAAGAAGCAGAGAGAACTCCCAAATTTCTATACACAAATAGGCCTATACCAAGACACATATCATCATGAAACTATCAAAAGTTAAGAACAAAGAAAACATTTTATACATTGTCAGGGAAAAGAAAAAAAAATGACTTATAATGGCAGCATAGTCATATTTGCGTCAGGTTTTTCTGCAGGAACAATGGAGGCCAGGAGAAAGTGGAGTGGTATTATATTCAAGGATTTAGAGGACAACAATTACCAATATTGCATAGCCTATAAGATGATCACTCAAATATGGAGGAGAGATAAAATAGTACCAGACATACAAAAACTAAAGGCGTTTTGCCATTACCAGACCTGTTTGGCAAGAATTAATGGAATAAGTGCCACAGAAAAAGAAATAAGGAAAATTTAACTCTCAATAAAATGATACACAGTAAAAAAGACCTAGAAGCATAAACCACAGAGTATGAGACAGCTTTAAAAGATGAAAGAGGTGGAGGAAACAGATAGAGAATGTCCAAAGATTGGTAGGACAAGAATAGTTTTAAAAATACTCTTAGATGTATTTGTATATAAAATACTTATATATAAATTATATATAACACATATACAGTACTTTTATGTCTAAGGCATTTACATGCATGGAATCATCTTTGTCTTTTTAAATGATGATATTTCTTCTCTAGTAATATTTAATTGTATACCTTTTTCTCATACATATATAATAACCTTGAGGTTTATATAATTAGGTATTTATGTTCAAGGACTCATACTGCTTATACTTTATATCTGTACATTTTCTCTGAAAGACAACTACTGAATGGCTGCATTCATATGTGCAATACAAAGAACTAAAATATAGAAGCTTGGTAAAAAGCAAACAAAGTAGCCAAACAATTGCTAAGATTTTGTGAAAAGTATGATGATGGAACACAAAACTGTGGTAGGTGCAGTGTGGAACACTATACTCTGTAATGTTATGAACTTGTAAAGTATTATTAAATCAGAGAGAGAGAGAGAGAGAGAGAGAGAGAGAGAGAGAGAAAACAATATGCCATATGGGACATAAGCTATTATGAGTAGATGGTAATTGAGAGGTAGATATAAGAAATATTCTCTTCCCCTCTCCTTATCTGAATAAAAACAGGACATAAATTAACACTGTACCAGGAAATACAAAAGTTAATCACATGAGACAAGTGTAAACTCTAGACCCTAATAAGCTCTTAGCAGATACCAGAGGTATCTATATAACAAATGTTACTAACTGGCCTTCATCTTTTACTAGTTCTCTCTATACTTACTGTGCAACAATGTGCTGCCCTAGATACTCAAAGATCTTTCGCTTAGTCTTATCATTTTCTTAAAAAAATGCATTGCTACTTTACTAAGATGCCATATTAACCAAACATTTAAGCAACCTTTAGAATTTTATCATTGGATATTTTCATAAAGCATAAGAGATGTTAATAATTTTTGTATGTTTTTCTCTTGTTAATGTCTGTGTAGGGTCCTAAACAGAAAACCTAGGAGTGTAGAGAAAAAAATATTCCACCCATCCCTTACAATATTAAACCTTTATTTAAATATTATTTTCCTTTTCACCATATCCACTTTGCATGGTGAGTAGCTATTTGAGTAAGTAAAGTATTTTAATTTTCCATATTGTTACAGGCAGTTGGGAATAAGAACCTATCTTCCACACATGATTGATTTTAAAGGGCATTAGAAGGCATAGCAGGAACTTGATAGTTAGAGCTGTCTAAAACTGCTGAGCAACCATTGTATCCACCACATTCATCACACTTACCCAGAGGAAAATAAAGAAAAAGGAAAAAACACCTGACAGAAAAGATATATGTACATTTATATTCATAGCAGCATGATCTTTAATAGCCAAAACTTGCAAGCAACCTAGATATCCAACAACATCTGAGTGACCAAAAAAAATGTTATATCTATATCATCTATATATCTAATTAGCTGTGAGAAAGGATAAAGTTCCTCTCTCCGTTGCTGCATCTTTGATGGAACATGACATCACATTAAGTAAAATAAGCCAGAGAAAGACAAATGCAGAATCATCTCACTTATAGGTGGAATTTAAAACATAAAGACAGAGAGGAAAACACAAAGCTAAACTTGGAACCGAGTGTGGTGTATTGCAACAAAGCAAAGGACTCTGGGAAAGGTAGGGGAGGGAACCTTGGAGCCCTGATGCATGATAATGAAAAAGGACCTAAATTGTGTGTGAAAGTGTTCTCCAAAGAACTTGCATGAGGAGATAAGAAACTGTACCCATGTGCCAACACTGCACTATAAAACCTTAGCCACCAAATAAAGCAAAAATAAAATAAAAGGAACAGATGTCACCATGTTACACAGATATCTCTCCCTTTCATCTGGTCTGAGGTCATGAATTGTGGATTTGTTCTCCAGAGCAGAGTGCATAGAGGTCAAATAATAACTTAGAAATGCAAATCTCAGAGCAAAAAACAACAGTTATGGATTGGGAGAGGGCTGAGGGTCCAAGAAACCAGCCTCTCTCCACTCTATTCTTGCTTTGCTTCAATCATTTTGCTTGAAACCTGATAAAGTTTCAGCAATTCTTGATTATGGCATTTGCCTTTGACTCCCAACTAGTGGAATCCCAAAGGATATCCTTTGACCTCTTATATTGCTTCATTTGTAACAGTATTTCCTATATTCTGAAACCTTACCAATAATATAAATTACCAATAGTATAAATTAGTAGTAGTTTTAAGAAAAATTAAACTATTAGATGAAAATGGACTGTAGGCTCTACCCTGATTTTAAGATCTTAAAACCCAGAGGACACTTTTTTTTAATCTGTACCTCACACTAATAATCAATAAATCATATGTGGACACAAGTTTCCAGATTATCTAAAGATTTAGAGATCATGAGAGTGGAAAGACTCATCAGAGAGAGCTTGAACAGGCAGATATTAAGCCTGGCACTATGAAAAGAGAAGCTTCCTTAGTACTGGAGCGACGCTTCCTAAGTGCTGAAGCAGAGTTTCAGCTCTCTCTCTCTCTCTCTCTCTCTCTCTCTGTCATAACCTTCCCTCTTGATTTCTGTCTTTATCCAAATTAAATTAAATTAATAAATAACACAACCTTAAATTTCAGGTTGGGGAGACAGCATAATGGTTATGTAAAAGTCTCATTCTGAGTCTCCAAGGCTCCAGGTTTAATCCCTAAAACCATCATAAGCCAGAAACAAGCAGTGCTCTGGCATTTTTCTCTGTATCTCTCCTTCATTAAAATAAAATAAAACAAAATATTTAAAAGAAATAACCTTACAATTTTTGATTTGTAAAATTCTCAAGCTTTGCAATTTTTGATCCTCCATTACTTTCAATTAACAGTAGGGTTGACCTCTGAACAAGGAGAGCACTGGGACACCACCACTCCCAACTGAAATTTTGATTATGAATTTTACTTCCTCCACAATATGACAGCCTGTTAAGTGGGAGACTTGCTACTGCCATATTCAATTAATAAACATTTTTGGGTATTATATACTATATTCTTAAGAGTAGTTAAACACTTTTAAAAGAAGAAATACAGAATATATCTCCTTTTATTTATTTATTTTTTGCCATTTACTACCAGGGTTATTGCTGAGGCTTAGTTAAGTCTGTGTACTGAATCCACCACTCCTGGCAGAATTTTTTTTTCTCCATATGTTTTCTTACCCTGGTAGAATAGAAAGAATTTGAGAGGCAAGAGGAGATAGGGAGGGATAGATAAAAGCTTGTGAAGCTTCCCATATGTAGGTAGAGACTAGGAACTTGAATATGAGTGCTCAACTACATGCATGCACCACTCTCTGGCCCTACAAAATGCACTTTCAGTACTGTACTGTATTTGTCAATATCTTCACTGTACATTATCTCATCATATGTTTATAAAATCAATAATTTGTCAAAACTTACCTCAATACTGTCTTATAAGGTACAAACAAACAAATAACAACAACAAAAAAACCTGTGGGCTGTGACTATTCTCCGTGGTAGAGTACATGCCCTTTATGCTTGAGTCCCTGGGTTCAATCTTGACTCTGTGGAAACACTATGGACAGAAATAGATAACACTCTATAGCTTATGGGTAGTGAGACAGAATTTTGGTGACTCCTCTTCTCTTTATTTCCTAAAAGTTAAAATAAAAGAAAAATTGGGCCAGTGAGGTGTGGCTCAGTAGCAGAGCACAGGAACTGAATGAATGAGTCTTTAAGTTCAATCTCTGGCAGAGATTGGTGCTTTGGTATGTCTATCATTCATAAATAATTTTAAGACTCTAGATATTATATGCAATACTAACAAAAATTAACAAATAATAGAAAAAAATTCATATTTTATGTACTTCAAACCTATGTTGTTTAAGGGTCAGCTGCAGTTCCAAGACTCTCCACCCAAAACTACAAATATTGACAACCATCAAATCCACAAACCTCACTAAACCGCAGGTGGAATATCCACAGACACTGAGGCCTCAGGTGGGTGCTGGTGTTGTATGGACAAGGTGAGAGGGGGCACAGGACTGAATCTAAGCACCAGAGGTTGGAAGCTCTGGTAGCAAATATCACCATTTTGTCTCTGAGCAGTAGCAGTCAAGGCTGCACAGAGTGCTGACTGCGATAATGGGTAACCTCTGAGCTTTGGCCCACAAAGTTGCAGATGCAACCATGATGCCAACCTGACTTCTCTGGGCAGATGACCTCACCAATGTGTCCTGGAAGCCCACCTCTCCAGAGCCCTACCTCACCAAGGAAAGACAGAAACAAGCTGGGGGTCAGAGAAAGTGGGTTCATTGTTCTTAATGGCTGCAGAGTATTCCATTGTGTATTATATACCACAGCTTTCTCAGCCATTTATCTGTTGTTGGGCACCTGGATTACTTCCAGGTTTGAGCTACTACAAATTGTGTTGCTATGAACATAGGCATACACATATCTTTTTGGTTGCGTGTTATAGAAATTGATGGGGTTTACAGTCAACAATATTTATATACCTTTCCCATATTTGGGAGCTACTCTCTTTCCTGATCTAGCTTTTTGGTCCTTTTTCCAGCCATGGCATCATCTCCCCAAATAATAACTAGGATCCACCTGCATATCAGATTTCAGGCTCAGGGGGAAAAAAATGCCTACTAGCTATCTACAGAACGGAAACCCACCCCCACCCCCCAACTCTTCATCTGCACTACTCCAGTCTTTAGGTTCATGATTAGTCAAAAACTTGTTTGGCTTTATATGTTAACTCTTCTTTCAGCCACCAGGTTCCAGTTGTTAGCAGGATGCTGACAAGACTTCCCTGGGCAGACAACTCCACCAATGTGTCCTGGAGCTCTGATACCCCAGAACCCCACCCCACCAGGGAAAGAGAGGCAGGCTGGGAGTATGGATCCACCTGTCAATGCCCATGTTCAGCGGGGAAATAATTACAGAAGCCAGACCTTCCACCCTCTGCATCCCACAATGACCGTGGGTCCATATTCCCAAAGGGTTAAAGAATAGGATAGCTATCAAGGGAGGGGATGGGATATGGAGTTCTGGGATATGGTATAGGAATTGTGTGGAGTTGTATCCTTCTTATCCTATGGTTTTTTTTCAGTGTTTCATTTTTATAAATAAGCAATAAAAGAAAGAGAGAAAGGGAGAAAGAAAGGAAGAAAGAAAGAGAGAGAGAAAGAAAGACACGCTGTGGGTATGGATTGACCTGCCAATGCTCATATCTAGCAGAGAAGAAAAAAAATAGAAACCAAGCCTTCCAACTTCCCCTCCCCATACAGATCTTTAATCCTTACACCCAGAGGGATAAAGAATAGGGAAGTTTCCGATGGAGAGGAAGAGATATGGAACTCTGGTGGTGGGAATTGTATGGAATTGTACCCCTCTTATCCCACAATCTTGTCAGTCATTATTAAATCACTAATAAAATAAATAAATGGGGAGAAAAGAAAAAAAGGATTACAAATTCTAAGTGAATTGAATAGCAGTAGAACAGAACTGAGAACACAATTGAAATAAGAAAGAACAAATTAGGAAAGGGGAGGGAATTAATGGACACAACAGTACTATCAAATACTAGTTAGCCCAAGACTGTAAAACAGTCTTTTAAAGATGCAATATGTTAGTTATTACACTTAATGGTAACCACAACACAAAACAAGGGACAGAGATCAACAGAAAGTCTAAGCAAAATTAGTGAGGAAATCACCATAGAAACCCATCCACAGAAGGTGACTAAGAAGACCTGAAAGGGAGACTAAAAGCAGGACCTGACCAAATTGTAAGTAGGGCACCAAAGTAAAAACCCTGTGGTGAGGGGTAGACATGCAACTTCCTGGGCCAGTGGGGGGTGGGAGTGGGTGGGAGGGATGGGTCACAGTCTTTTGGTGGTGGGAATGGTGTTTATGTACACTCCTAGCAAAATGTAGACATATAAATCAGTAGTTGATTAATATGAGAGGGGGAAAATCAATTGTATGTCTCAAAGTTTTTCAAAACACAAACTGAATCTTTTTAATATATAGGCTGTGTATTTGATATGCAGACTCTCTCAAAAGCCTAGACCAAGTAGATCAGAAGCATCCAATAGCACAGCTATATACAAGATACTGGGTACTGTACAGCAAACCATAACAAAAGGACTTTTCAAAGTTAACCCAATTAACAAATAATGTGATGATAACATTAATTATCAATTGTCTTTTTGAACCCTAAGACAGCAGGAACCTCACATCTCCACTATAGAGCCCCTACTTCCCCTAGTCCTAGAACCCTTGGATAGGGCCCACTTTCCCGTATGCCTCTCCCAATCCATATCAAATAATATTGCATCCGCCGATCACAACCTAACCAACGCAACGATTGCCACCTCAACATGCTTCACCTCAGACTGTGTCCAGAGACTTCACGTGTGGAATGACAGCCCTTCAGCTTCATTACTCGGGTGAGACATTTCCTTTTATAGTACACTCTAATTTCATCTCAGGTGGTTCACTTCCTAACGAAGTCCCAAAACCTAGATATACACCATTTTCTGTGAGAGAGAGCATATGTTCACACGTATCCATAAACTACTGCAAAATATATACCTGAAAGCAGAAGTACACTAGAGTTTGCAGTGAGTACCTCCCTAACACTTCCTCTCCACTATTCCAAGCTTTGGGTCCATGATTGCTCAACAATTTGTTTGGCTTCCTATGTTAACTCTCTTTTCAGTCACCAGGTTCCAGATGCCATCAGGATGCCGGCCAGGCTTCCCTGGATTGAAGACCCCACCAATGTGTCCTGGAGCTCAGCTTCCCCAGAGACATACCCTACTAGGGAAAGAGAGAGGCAGACTGGGAGTATGGACCGACCAGTCAACGCCCATGTTCAGCGGGGAAGCAATTACAGAAGCCAGACCTTCTACCTTCTGCAACCCACAATGACCCTGGGTCCATGCTCCCAGAGGGCTGGAGAATGGGAAAGCTATCAGGGGAGGGGGTGGGATATGGAGACTGGGTGGTGGGAATTGTGTGGAGTTGTACCCCTCCTACCCTATGGTTTTGTTAATTAATCCTTTCTTAAATAAAAAGTTAAAAAAAAGAAACCCATCCACACAAAATGACAGAAGCAAATGGGAAATGAATCAACAACCTAAAACAACCTTAAAACAAAAAACAGAATGGATGCAAGTAAAACCCATGACATCAATAAGCACCCTAAATAGGAATGACCTAAACTGAAGCCAATGTAAACACAGGGGTCAATAAGGAGTGTAGACTTCAAGGGTTCGCTCCCTGTGGTTTCTTGAATAAGAGGTACTAAGCTTTCTTTCTATCATTTCTCTTTACAAATAGATATGCTTGCATAAGACATATTTTGTAAATTTATACTGTACATATTATGTATATGTGTGCATCATACCTATTTATGACCATATAAAATGTATAAAATCTGTGGAGACATCAATCTGTGATGGTTGATTTCTGATTTAGACTGAACATGGGCTATTACTTTCCCTTGAGATTACTTTGTTTAGTTATATTTTTATATAACTCATGGATTGAATTGCTTTCGAAATAGACTTTCTTCAACTTAATTTAGTTGGGAATAAACACTTTTGACGATATTATATAATATTACTTTTCTAAGATCAATCTACTAGAAACCTTTCTTTAAATTACAATTGTGTGAAAGGAAGCATTTTCCCTTACAGCAGCACTTGCCTAGGAGACACAAAATGAAAACTGCTTCACTAAAAACTATTCTAACTATTCTAGCATTATAAAGGAACTATAAACTTTGAGTGATCCTCTTCCCCCCCCCACCTCCACCTCCTCTCCATCCCTATTTGTTAGATTGGTGGGTGTTGGTTATAAAGACTGTTCCCTAACCAAAGAACAATAGGGCTTGTCAAAACTAGTCATGAAATGACCTAAGAGTGTATTTTGCCTATCAGACATAGTTCAAATGTCCACCATGATCACTCTTTCTTAACACTAAAACCCATGACAAGAAATATGTATTGTGGAGTCACTACAGTCTAAGTAACTAAAACAGAGTCAGAGACTGCTGAGAGTGGGCTCCCAGGAACTTTCAGACATGCTCAGACTTACTAACATGCGGGAAGAAGGGAAATAGCCTAACATAACTACCCACAACTGAAATGCCATCATTCTTCAACTTTCCAATTTAATTTGCATATTGTTGGACAAATCAGAACTCTATTGATCCATCAACTACTTTGCAAAGTAAATCACTAAAAAGGGCCTGCAGGATTTGTAATCCTGATTCAAATAGCTTACCAGATTGAGACCTACCCCACATTTTCTATGTGGGTGAGGACACATCCTACCCTATTTAAGCAAATCAGAAAGCTTCTTCAAATGTTTCTTGAGTGTCATTCTAATCAAATCCCCCAATAAACAAATGATATATTTTGCTTTAACCAGGTCTGTTTCAGTCTGGGAAGATATCCTTGACTATGTCCTCAAGTAATTACTCAGTGAAACTCTTTTCTTATATGTTATTGAAGCTGGCAAATGAACCCAGCTCTAAAAAAAAGTATTTTGCATCACCATCTACTGGCTCTAGTTGATTGTGATACTTTTGAAAACCAGATTCAGGATATTTATTTGTGACTTATTTACACCCAAATACATATTTACGTCAAAGTTGAAGTAATATTTGGTTAATATCTTATTTGAGGCTAACTCTTAAATGACTACGCTATTATTAATGCCATCTTTCCCCATAATTTCTTAGCACAGTTGTCTTATCTCTGATACTTTTATGTCAGTAGAAACTCAGAAACTGTTGTTTATTTGTGTGTGTGTGTGTGTTCTGTAACACCTGTGGTTTGCTGATGAGGTTTAGTTTGTTTGTTGTAGCTTGAACTTACAAAAAAAATTCCTTGCCAAAACCATTATTTCATTCTCTACTGCACTGAATACATGTCATGAATGTATCCAGCTGAGTTCAAGTACATCACACAAAGTAAATAGAACTTGGGAAATGTTTTTATATCTACCTGTCTTCACCACACCCCTCCCCCAAGATTGCAGCAATCTTCACAAGGGTTTACGGTGAGCTCAGTGGGATCTATGTGAGAATTTGGTAAGGCACGGATTTAAGACATACTGTTTTTAACAAACTAGTAATCCATCCTCAATCTGAACTGGCTGAACACTACAACCATTATTGTTTCCGTTTCATTTAATGCCCATAAAAATGAATTCACTGGAATTCAATGGCTGTAGGCTCAGAACATTTTCAGTGTATTGGTGCTAGATGATGACTGATCTCTGCCCTATTTTCAGTTCACATTTTATGAAAGATTATCAGGAATAAGGAGAGTAAAGAAAGAGGCTTAGAATTCCATTGCAAATTAAATTACTTTCAAATTTCTTTCTACTCCAAGCTCACATACTAATTTTGTACAGCTTCTTAGTGCTTTTATATAGTTGTGTTAACATAAGTATTTTTGCCATTACCATATATTTCTAGTAGTACTTAGTGGATAATGCTGTTACATTGAGTCAATTAAGCAGTTTCCTTAACCATTTCTTTTTTATTCGTGGCAGAGAAAATTTAATCAGTTTCTACTTAAAATAAGTGATTAAAATTATCCTATGGTTTAACAGTGATGAAAATGGCTTTCTCTCCATTACCATGTAGTTTACAACCAATAAATTTCAAATGATGGTATTTTGAGGTCAAATGCCGGGTACTTTTCTAATGATTGTCATAAATGTATACTTTCTTTTTGTTTATTTTTAAATTATCTGAGTACAATTTTCAGAAATCACACTTTTTTTCCTACCAGCGAGTACAGTAACTATATCCTAAGATATTTTCCTACATAATCAGAGCAGACTTATCAAAAACAGGATGCTTAATATTACTATAATACTATGATATATTCTGTAATTTACATTCAAATTTCACGTTACCCTAATAATACACAACAGAGTAATTTTTTTCTGATCTAAGACCAGTTCAGAATCACATTTACTTGCTTGCTATGTACTTTTATTTTCCTAATATATGAGATAATATTCAACCTATTCCCCCCCATCTTTCCTGATATTAAGATTTTTGAAGGACACAGGCAAAATGTTTTCTTAAATGTCATTCATCTTATATTTGCCTGATAAAACTCATGACTAGATCCAGGCTCTGCATTTTTAACAACAACACCACAGACTTGATGCAGCCTTTTCCTTAGAACATTAGTTTAGCAGACACAGATGCCATTTTGCCCACTGAATGGTGATGCTAACTTGATCACTTCATTAGGAGGTGTCTGTCAGGCAGGTCTCTTGGTTATAAAGTCACTGTTTTTCTTTTTGATTAGTATATGATTTGAGGAAAATACTTGGAGAATATGTAAATAGTCTACTCTTCACTAGGATGTTGCCCATTATTTTTTAGCAACTACTAAGATTTCTTACATGAATCAGTCATTACTATCAAAGGTGCTCAAATCAGACCACCCCACAATCCCCCTACACACACACTTTGTCAGTTTAAATACCATTCTGAAACCAGTCTATCTTGAGTCCTGAATCAAAAGAAAATGATTATTATTGCCTAAGACCCTTCTAGCTGGCATTTCCTGTGACCTCTTTCCCATTCAACTCCCTAAAGATTTAAGTTTTTAATATAAAATCCCTTTCCTCCCATCTACTGCAGGAACTACATAAACACAGTAACACCACCACATACATCATTGACACATTTCCCTTTACTTCTCTTACAAAGCTAAAGCTCATTTGATTATTTGTCCAATCTCTGAAGAACCCAGTGGGGTTTTCTTCTCACCCTCACACTATGAGGACTGCAGAAAAAAAATTTGATATGTATTTTTTTTAATTTTTATTTTTTAAATAAAAAAAGGAAAAGCAGTTTGTACATTCCAGAGAGTCTTAGCCAGCTCAAGGGTTAGCAGCACCATCTTTGAGTTGTGCCTCCATTTGAGTAATATTTGCTCATGAATATTAACCTGGGGGAAGATAATTAAGTAAATGTTATCCTATCGTTCCTCCTTCTTTACAAAGTATTTTTGGAAGTACCAAGCCCTCAAGTGCAGGATGAATCAGCTGTCATTCTTGATTACCATGTTGGTTTTCTCTGACTTCATCCAGTTTCAATCAGCTTGTTTTTCCTCCTTTATGCCATCTTTGGTGATTCTTCCAATATATGACAAGGTGGTGACTTCTCTACTAGTATCAGTCTATTACTTTAGGGTGAGGAAGAGAAATCTGCTATTATAGACCTAGAGGAAGCTTATCCACTCACTGTTGCCTATAATTTCAGTAAGTATATGTTCCTATCCACCTTTGCAAAGAGGGTAAAAGAGAGAGAGACAAAGAGGGTGGGAGAGAGAGAGAGAGAGAGCGAGCCAGCCTAAGACTACAGCACTGAAGCTTCCTTCATGGTGGTAGGGCCCAGGTTCAAACCTGGTCATCACATAACAGCTAAGTCTTACAGAAGAGCTCTCTCCCCACACACCCATCTTCATATCAGTACAGGTGTACAATTCCTCATTGTATTACCTGAATGTTCTGTTACTATCATTACTTCGATGCTCAAATTGGTTTATATTTTGCTAGAGAAGATTCCTTTCACACTGAGTCTTGATATAGCTCATTTTTCATTTTTTTTAAATTAGTGATTTAATATTGATCTACAAAATTATAAGACAACAAGGGTATAATTCCCCACATTTCTCGCAATCAGAATTGTGTCTCCATTCCCTCCACTAGAAATTACAGTAATTTGTAGCTCTCCTAAGATCACAGATATGGGTTGACTATTACGTCTATAACTATAACTGTGTAGATATACACTTGTCCATTTTTTTTCTATGGTCCTGTTTTCTCCTCTTTTCTAAGTCACACCAATACCTTTTACTTCTTCTCACTTCCTTTTTTTCCTCCTCTTCTCAGAGTGCTGATGAAATTGGGGTTCAGATTACCCTAGTCATCTTTTCCTAACATTTCTCCTAATCCCAAAATATTTTAAACATTTTTTCAGGGAATACTTGTCATAAACATATCATATATGCTTCCTATCCCAATCCTGAAATCAGCCACTTCTCCAAGAGAACAATTTATTTAGTGAGGCACAGTACATAAAATCTAGACCTGGAAGGGGCCAGTAGCTCACCTGGTAGAGTACATACCTCACCAAGTGCAAGAAACTGAGTAAAAGCTCCCAGCCACCACAACTGCTAGGAGCAACTGCTAGGGGAAGACTTCACAAGCAGTGGATCAGTGCTCTGATATCCCTCTGTTCTTTGTCTACCTCTCCCTGTCTTTCAACATCTAGTATTTAAAAAATCTGCTGGAAGTGGTGGAATCATGCAGGCATAGAACCCCTAACCGATTACCCTGGCAGCAAAGAAAATCAAAGGTCTGGGTACTCGAAAATAACAGTGAAAATTTGTGGCAGCTGGATCCACTCCTTTAGTGACCCCAAAACAGGTGCACAAAGAATACTGTTAAAGAGTACAGATATTTGGGTCTAGAAAATCGGGGGCAGTGGTCTAAACTGCAAAGGTGGATGGGAACAGATACTGAAATTACAGGCAATAGTGAGTAGATAAGCTTCCTCTAGGTCTATAATAGCAGATTTCTCTTCCTCACCCTAAAATAATAGACTGATACCAGTAGAGAAGTCACCACCTTGTCATATATTGGAAGAATCACCAGAGATGGCTTAAAGGAGGAAAAACAAGCTGATTGAAACTGGATGAAGTCAGAGAAAACCAACATGGTAATCAAGAATGACAGCTGATTCATCCTGCACCTGAGGCCCTGGTACTTCCAAAAATACTTTGTAAAGAAGAAGGAGCGATAGGATAACATTTACTTAATTATCTTCCCCCAGGTTACTATTCATGAGCAAATATTACTCAAATATTACTCACTGAGTTGCAACTCAAAGATGCTGCTACTAACCCTTGAGCTGGCTAAGACTCTCTGGAGTGTACAAACTGCTTTTCCTTAAATTACTACTCTTTGATTATTTGGTTTATCCTTAAATTCTCCCTATGACAAAGCCAATGACTCACCAAGTAACATACTGATGTGCCCTAAGGTCACTGTGACATCATCACTACTTTATGGGGCTCATCACAAAAGGGGTAAGTCACAAGCATTTCCTGTAGCTCTTGGTTGCAGAAATTGTTTTCCAGGCAGGGATGGATGAGAGGAGTAGGCTCCTCCTTTCAAGTAGAAAGAAAGCATAGATCCCAAGGATGAGTGACTTTAATTACCTTTGCCTCAGCTTGCACTGCAGGTGGAAGTTTCATAATGGAGGGAAATGCCAAATACAATAACTCTTACTAGCCATGACCCAGTCCTTGTTTTGAGAGCAAGGTAACACATAGTAGAGGGTACCAGTGTTCTTCTAATTTCCAGTATATCACAAATGTTCTAATCTGATTTCACAGGTTCTTTCTTATTTGGGGGTATATATTATCCTGTACTGTTCAGTTCCACAGCCTCTCCAGCATTTGTTGTTACTATCCTTTTTGATGTATGACATTCTCACAGGAGTGAAGTGATAATCTATCATTGTCTTATTTGCGTTTCTCTGACAATCAATAACTTGAAACATTTTTGCATATGCCTGTTGGCCTTCTGGATTTCTTCTTTGGTTAACATTCTGTTCATATCCTCTCCCCACTTTTTTTTTTGGATAGGGTCATTTGTTTTGTTTTTGTTCCTGAGTTTGATGAGCTCTTTATATATTTTGGTTATTAACCTTTCCTGTGATGTATGGCATGTAAAGATCTTCTCCCAGTCTGTGAATACTCTCTTTGTTTGGGTAATGGTTTCTTTTGCTGTGCAGAAGCTTTTCAATTTGATGCAGTCTCATTGGTCTACTTTTGTTTGAGTCTTCCTTGTGATTGGACTTGTCACTGGAGATGCCTATAATACTTAGATGGACTAGAGACCTGCCAATATTTTTCTATAAATATTTGACAGTTTCTCGTTTAACATCTAACATCCAACTCCTTGATTATTTAGAGTTTACTTTTGTATATGGTAAAATGTAGTGGCTTTGCATCATTCTTCCACATGTTTCATAGAAATGGCCCTACCCTATGCCCAGAAATTCCTCTTCTAGGCATACATCCCAAGGAATCAAACACACTTATCCAAAGATTTCTGTGTATACCTATGTTCACAGCAGCACAATTTGTAATAGCTAAAGCACAGAAGCAACCTAGATGTCCAACAATAGATAAGTGGCTCAGAAAGTTGTGTTACATATATGCAATGGAATACTACTCAACTATTAAGAATGATGAATTCACCTTCTTCACCTCAACTTGGATGAAACTAGAAGGAATCATATTATGTGAGATAAGCCAGAAAGAGAAGGATGAAAATGGAGTGACCTCACTCATGAACAGAAAATGAGAAATAAGAACAGAAAGGAGAAACACGGAGTATAACTTGGATTAAGTTCAGTGTATTGCATCAAAGTTGTGGGGTGTGGAATGGGGGAGCAGTCAGGTCTTGTGCATGATGGTAGAGGAGGACCTTGGTGGCTGGGGGTGAGAGCATAGAAAACTGAGAAATTTTACACATGTGTCAACAATGGTATTTACTATAAACTATTATTCTCCCTCATAAAAATAAATTGTATAAAAAAGAATAAGGAATTTCAAGATAGCTCATTGAAACACATCCGTTGGTTTTTTTTTTATTTGTCTCTTTCAAAGGTTTTTATACTAACATTAAATAATTATTAATTTTATACTAACATTAAATAATTACTCTGGTTTAATAATTATACTAGAAGCAGAAGGAACTAGAAATTATAACAATTATGATAATAAAACCAGAAAGTAAGAAAAGCAAACTCTAGAGCAGAAATGCTTAGTTGATCTACCCTAGGGAACTGAATATATTTTTAAAAAGAATGTGAAATAGTCCCGATTTAAAGAGACTGACAAAACAGAAGAGATTTTTGTAAAGAATGACTAAAAAGGAACTCTCAGACACAGAATAATAGCAGTATAAAACACAATGGCAGAACACTTAGACATTTAAGGGGGAGAATTCAAAGACAGGAAGATCCATTATGGTTTTGCCTTTACCCCTGGGGTTAAGGAAGGTTATGCACCTTCCTTATGCTAGTAGGGAACAATTAGGACACAATGTGGTACAGACATAAATCCAGTTCCCAGGTCACACATAGTTCCATCCAAAAAAGGACAGAAGCCTCACTGTCACTAAAGGATTAAAGTACAAGCTCTGAACAAATACTAGATGGACAATAAGCAAGCAATCAGATCCTGGGGCAAAGGCTTAAAAATACAATCACAACCATTCCTGGCATTTGAGAATACTGTGTACATGCCCAAGAGTGTATTTCCAGAAGTGACTGCAAAGGAATTTCCAAGATAGTAATCCCCACTGAATACCAGATGCAAACCCAAGTTCTAACCAGACTAGCAGTTCTCAAGCCATACACATACATAAAGGCAAAGACTTAAAGCTAATGGACAGAGGGGGATTAAGCATGGCATCTGCAAAACATGACTTCTGCTGATCCAGAGAAGAAAGTACCTAGGTAGCATCTGACAGGATTCAATATCTTTTAGGGTAAAATGCAAAAATTGTGTCTGAATTCTAAGCACCAATGTTAGACACTCTCAATATACCAGCATTTTATATGTATATGTACAATGAACAAAAAACATGTCTAAAGGACTAAAGGAAGATCAAGTGACAATGTCTCATAAACCAGAAAATAACGATAAGAAAATGATCTCATTCATAAGAAACTATTGTAAATTTTGGAGTTAAGGGCATGGTAACTGACAGTAAACATCCCTATAGGGATGATAAATAGCTCACTTGGTAGGGCACATACCTTACTTACCATGAGAGAGGTCCTGGGCTGAAGTCCTGACCAGAAAGACAGAACTGAAGTTGTTCTATGGATGGTAGAGTGGTGTTGTGTTGTCTTTCCCTCTCTGTATCCCTCTGTTTCCCCCCGCTTCTCTCTCTAAAATAAAGAATAAAAAAAAATTCTGGGAGTCGGGCGGTAGCGCAGTGGGTTAAGCGCATGTGGCACTAAGCACAAGAACCAGTGTAAGGATCCTGGTTTGAGCCCCCAGCTACCCACCTGCAGGGGAATTCCTTCACAGGTGGTGAAGCAGGTCTGCAGGTGTCTATCTTTCTCTCCCCCTCTCTGTTTTCCCCTCCTCTCTCCATTTCTCTCTATCTAACAATGATGGCATCAGTGATAACAACAATAATAACTACAACAACAATAAAAAACAAGGCAACAAAAGGGAAAATAAATAAATATAAAAATTAAGACAAACAAACAAAAATTCTGCAAGGTGAAGCCACTTAACAGTGATATTTTACTCCAGTGGTAACACTGGTGGCAATAAAAGAAATAAAAATAAAAAGAGTGCTTTCATGCCTGTGTGAGAGCCTAGATTCATTCCTTGGCATTTCACAAGTCAAATAAGTCACTAGAGGAAAGAACATTGCTATGGAAGTTAGAAGGTAAGCCCCATAATAGAGAATTTGCAAAAGGCATATCTGATAAAGGATTATTACCTAAAATATACAAAGAACTTAAAAAAACTCAACAATAAGAAAATAACCTGATTTTTAAAATAGGTTAAAAACATTAATAGAAATATCATCAAAGAAGACATACATGTAGAAAAAAACTAGCATAGCTACAGGCCCTTTGAAATATAACTAAAATATGCCTACTAGCTATCTATAAAATGGAGGACCCCCCAACACTTCATCTGCACTATTCCAGCCTTTAGGTCCATGATTGTTCAATAATTTGTTTGGCTTTGTATGTTAACTCTCTTTTCAGCCACCAGGTTCCAGATGCTATCATGCCAACCAGACTTCCCTGGACAGACAACCCCATCAATGTGTCCTGGAGCTCCAATTCTCCAGAACCCTGTCCCACTAGGGAAAGAGAGAGGCAGGCTGGGAGTATGGATCAACCAGTCAATGCCCATGTTCAGCGGGGAAGCAATTACAGAAGCCAGACCTTCCACCTTCTGCATCCCACAATGACCTTGGGTCCATACTTTCAGAGGGTTAAAGAACGGGAATGCTATCAGGGGAGGGGATGGGATACAGAGATCTGGTGGTAGGAATTGTGTGGAGTTGTGCCCCTCTTATCCTATGGTTTTGTTAATGTCTCCTTTTTTAAAATAAATCTTAAAAAAGAAAAAAATAGAAAAGAAGTGATAAAAAGATATTCTGCACCCTATGTTATCATAGCAATGCAAACCAGCCTATAAGAAGGCCTCAAATCCAGAATGCCCTTGTGGATGGAAGACAACAGAAAATTATTCAATATTAATGGAGGTACAAAATGGAACAGCCACTTTGGAAGATAGAGTAACAACTTCTTACAGAGCTAAATATATAATAATATGATTTAGCAACCATACTTCTTGGCATGAACTTATGTTTACTTATATCAGCCTTGACTATAATGGCCAAAAGATGAAAGCATCTAAAATGTCTTTTACTGGATAAATAACCCCTGGTATATCCAGTCAGTGAAATAGTATCAGCACTAAAATAATTAGATATTAAGCCATGAAAAATATGGAAGAACAATAGTGTGTATGACTAAGTGAATTAAATCAATCTGAAAAGACTAAACCTGCATGATTCTATCTTGATGACATTCTGGGGCATGCAAAACTGTAGAGACAGTAAGGATCAGTAATTCCCAGGAATTTTGATAAGGAGAGATAAATAGATAACGGGTGATTTAAAACCAGTGAGAATACCTGGACAATTATTATAATGTTGGACATATGCCATTACACATTTATTTTAATCCACAGCACATGCACCAAAATGAACCTTAATGTAAACTGTGCATTTTGAATGTTATTAAGTACATCAGCTGTAATAAATATACTGCTCTGGTGGCAAGTGTTGGTAATGGGTAGGGCTGTATACATGTAGAGGTATAAAGAAAATCCTCTTGCTTTCTCCAAATTTTGATGTGAACTCAAAAACATCTACATAGCATTGTATTAGGGATCTAGTCAGGTCAGCTAAGAAATAATAAACAAAATTGATACAAATTGAAAAGCAAAAAATTCCTATTCAAAGACGATATTATGGGGCTGGGCAGTGGTGCACCTAGTCAAGTACACATATTACTATGTTCAAGGATCTGGGTTCAACCTCCTTGTCCCCGCATCTTCCCCAGGGAAGAAGTTTTTTTAATGATCTTTTAAAATTTTCTAAATATTTATTTATTTATTGGATAGAGACAGTCAGAAATCGAGAAGGAAGGAGGAGACAGGAAGACAGACAGACACATGCAGCACTGTTTCACCACTCTTAAGGTTTCCCCCTGCAGATGGAGACTGGGAGCTTGAACCTGGGTCCTTGTGCATTGTAACACGTGCACTCAACCAGGTGCACCACCACCCAGCCTCCAGGAAGAAGCTTCATAAGTGGTGAACCAGTCCTGCAGATGTCCCTCTCCTTTTTGTCTTGTCTATTCCCCCTTTCTCTCTCAATTACCTACTATCTGTATCAATAAATAAATAAACAGCTAAAATGTCATAGATGTTATGATATATTGCATATAGAAATCTAAGGACTAACGAAAGACACTATCAAACAAACTAGTTTGCTATGGCAGCAGGACAGGCAAATAATATTTTGAAAATCAACTGTATCTCTATACACTAAGAATAAGTAATGTGAATTGACATGACTGAAACAAAACTGAAATTACATGCAGGCAGGAAAGTAAAGGAAATTGTAATATCAAATGTGTCTACCCCTTAGGCTTAGGATACAGCAAAAGACTTGTTTAAATATAGATTTTGTCATTAAGATGAGGCAAATGTCTCTGAAAGTAAGTGTCACCTATGTGAGAAATTCTGTATAAGGACTAAATGAAATCAATGTGTTGCCAGAAGGAAACACAAAAGCTTGGGAGGAAAATTAGCAGAAATATTTACAACAACAAAGAAGACAGCTTGTTTAGGAATAAGAAAACCCAATAAATTAAGCATGTAAAAACTGTTTGAGGCTTCTGCAGAATCCATTTAGGCTAGAGAAAATGTGTTAAAGGGATATACTGTAGATAGTGCCAAATCATTTTGGAGTTTGCAAGAATGACTCAGCTATTTGTTTTAATGTGGAAGGAACCAAGGATTTTGCACATGAGTGATACTACTGAGTCGCTCTCCCAAGTTTATTATTATTATTATTATTATTATTATTATTATTATTTATACTTGAAGACAGGGAGAGGAAAGAGGATAGACAGATCAACCTAACAATAATATAAGGTCAATACGGCAGAGAAAGAAGGCAGGTAAGCAGGCAGGCAGGTTCCCTTCCATCAACCAAGGAGCTCCTGCCTGGCACAATTCATGATGTTCTCATATGACACAGGAGTTCAAACCATGGGTCTAAGACCTGGTTATGGCTTGTTAAACCACTTCTTAGGTTCATAAAAGAGTACCTTTTCCAGAAAAATCATCAAAAGATACACTTGTGTTAACATACAAACCCTCTCTCCTACCGCCCCATAAAACATACACAACATGGTCTTTTTATCTAGTTGGGAATCTTAGTAGTACATGAAAGCTAAATCCTTGATTTGGCCATTGCTGCATTAGTTCAATGATCCTTTGTTGAACAAAAGCCATCTACATTTCATCTTTCACCACTTGCTGGTTAAAAAAAAAAGAGCAGCTGTGTATTCCAACTCTACATATTCTGTGCTCTTTTACTTCCCAGATTATTTCAGACCAAAGTTTTAATTTTATCAAACTGATCATCATAGAATAGGATGGAGAATGGGAAAGCTATCAGGGGAGGGGGTGGGATATGGAGATTGGGTGGTGGGAATTGTGTGGAGTTGTACCCCTCCTACCCTACGGTTTTTTTGATTAATCCTTTATTAAATAAAAAAAAATAATAGGATGGATAGCCCATTATCAGCATCTTTAATATTAGTTTATTTCCTGCCTGCCAATCAGCTATGAATCTCACACCACATATATTAGTTTTCATTAAGTCTGGTCCTCCTAGAGATGATTTATAATGGTCACAGCAGGTCAGGTGCAGTGATGAAAAACCCCACAGCTCAGTAGCTTGGTTGGATTTCCCCAATCATAGATAGCAGCTGGCTTTGCAGTTATCAGTCACTCGGGGATACAGGTCATCTTTTTAAGGTTTTATTAAAAGGGAATAAGTCTCAGAGGGGTTTCAACTAACAATTAAATTCTCTAACTAAACAGACAGGTCGTTCCTGTTTACTAATCATCTGACTTCGGTGAACTTCAAGGTTTTTGGAAATGTAAAGCATTTACATGTGCTCTCGAGGTGCAAGAACCAATATTATTGATAACTACAAGAGATAGGATTGCAGAAATACTGATTACTCTGAGAAACCATTTTTGGAGGTGGGGGGGGGATGTGTGCAGCTGTACACAGCATGAGGAAAATGTCACGCTAAATGCCCTGAAACTAGATTGAAACTTAAGTGACACACTAGAGTGGAAAAATATATTTCTATTTCAATTACAATATACTATTTTTCCTAGTCCCTCTGCTGGAGCAATCACAATATAATAACATCTTACGTCATTTAACAAAACTCCCTTTCACCTATCAAGATTGATCGTAACATTTTCCTTTCATCTAACTTAAATACTTGCTATCTCAAGTTTGTAATGTCTGCCAAACAGAGAATTATCAAATGATATAGTTAAAAAGGATTTTAAAGTCATTGAGCAGTGGATGCCTGGACATGACTTTTAGCTTTGCCTCAGAATGCTTAAGACAAAAAAAAGACAAATTAATCAAATTCAAAATGCAGAATTATGTCCTTTAACGTCCCATAGAAACTGTGGGGTTAAAAAATCAGCCATCACTGCTACTGGTTATATGTTCTTATTTCCTTTGATCTGCTAAAGAGCAATGATTACTTATTAATCAAATTCAAAATGCAGAAAACAAATCCACAAAGATTTCTATTCACAGTAGCAGAAGAAGCCAGGAAGACTTCAAGTTAATCAGAAATACAATTAATATTACCTTTTGTTTTTTTAAGCCACTGGAGTTATCACCAGGTTTCAGTGCCTACATGACTTTACTGCTTCTAGTGATTTTTTTCTTTTGACAAAGGAAGGGAGGGAAGGAGAGAGAGAGAGGAAAGAATAGAGGAAGGGAGGATGATATGAAATGGTTCAGTTGCAAAATTGTGTGTGACCCAAGTTTGAGGCTGGGAAGGAAGGAAGGAAGGAATAAAGGAAGGAAGGAATAAAGGAAGGAAGGAAGGAAGGAAGGAATAAAGGAAGGAAGGAAGGAAGGAAGGAAAGAAGGAAGGAAAGAAGGAAGGAAAGAAGGGAGGGAGGGAGGAAGAAAGGAAAGAAGGAAGGAAAGGAGGGAGGAAAGGAGAAGGGAGGGGAAGAAGGAGGGGAGGGGAGGAAAGAGGGAGGGGACGAAGGAAGTGAGGGAGGTATAAGAAAGAGGGCATTACAAATCACTGAGGAATTCTGACTTTTTATTAAATGTTAATGGGAAAATTGAACATCCATAGGAAAAAATAGAACCCTTACTCATATTACATACCAAAGTCAAGCTCAGATATACTAAACACTTCAATGAGTAAGCTAATCTAAAATGTCTGGAAAATATATAGGTAATTATCCTTAGGATATCAGGGTGAGGACTATTTTCTTAAACAAAGCAGCACAATCATGAAGGAAAGCTCACTGCATCTGTGCAATAAAATCAATCATAAACAGATGCAAAACACAAGACACAGACAAGGAGGATCTTTATAGCTTATTCAAGCAGCCAGTATAAAGAAATCCTAAAAATCAATAATGCACCAGATATGTATGAGCAATTCACCTGAAAAGCAATAAATACATGGAAAGAAAATGTTCAACATCACTGGTAATCAGAAAAAATGCAAATTGAAGCCAATAAGTCAGTCTTCCACAGGAGAAACTGTTGTATATTTTTGGGAAATTGATCATAGTAGAGAATCAACAGATTGTGTCATTAATGACTAATATGACAAGGAGAAAGATAAATACATATTGTGCTTTGATATTATTTGTGGGCTTTCTTTTCTTTTTTTTTTTTTTTTGGCCTTCCTTCACAACATTAATTTTTGCTATAAATAGTTCAGGGACAGACAGCAAACAGGATATAATCAAAGCTTGCCAGAAAATAATGTGTGCTACAGTTTTAAAGGAATTTCCAGGCTTGTAGCATCATGGAACTGACAGCCTTGCAGAAAACATACACCTACATAAGAAATGTCGCCTGAAGTAAAGATACTCTGGGCATATAATTTAACAGAGTGCTAATTAGAGGAACAAAAACAAGAAATGTGCCAAGAAGATACTTTTGGAAATTTTTTAAATTTTGAATGAGTAGGAAAAATGCTAAGTATTCTCATTCGAAGTCAAGATGTTTGGTTTATTATATATTGCTGTGTAATCTACCACCCACCAATTTAGGGCTTGATGCCACAATTTTGTTGTTAAGAGTTGGATGAGCTGACTGGGCTCAACCAGACAATTCACACTTTGGTCTCTTATGGAGTTTCTCTCAGATAGTGAGTGGAAATGGGGATTCAGCTCTTCTCAGCAATTATGGTTGGAATATCTGAGGGATGACTAGCAAGCTTCATCTGATCTCCCTCCAGAAAATGACTGAAGTTAGACCTGTCAACTTATTATGACTATCCTCCAAAACCCTTTAACCTCAATCCACCCCAATTTACTAGTTGAGTGAGTCATGAAGTACCATGTGGGCACAAGAAGGGAAATTAAAGCAGATGGCTATTTTTGAAAGCTCTCTAGCATATAAGGTAAAGTTGACCTTCCTTTATTCTCTGGAGCTAAATACATACATACATGATTTTCAAGGGTTTGGACAGTTGTACTTCAGGTTTTTATCACAAGATATGATAGACACAGACCAGCACAAATGTAAGTATGAGTTAAATTTTTCCCATAGTGGCTACATCAGTTCGCATTACAACTGTGCAGAAGGGTTTCTTTTACTATTGCTATTTAAAAAAAAAAATTGTACTGGATTAATGGTTTACAGCATAGTCTTTAACACATAGGCACAATCTCTCATCTCCCCTTGACTTATATCTAGGAGACACATCAGGACCCCAGCAGCCCTTTATACTGTCCCTCTCCCTCCTGCCCCACAGGCCTTTGCTTTGGTGTAGTACATCCCATCCAGTCCAAGTTTCTCCTTGTTCTCCTTTACTGATCTTTAGTCTTTTGGGAGGGGGTGAGGAAGGGGAATTAACGGTTTATAGTTAACAATAAATACAGTTGTTGATACATGTGTAAAATTTCTCAATTTTCTGAGAAACACTCTAACCCCCTGCCAAGGTTCTCCTCTACCTCTTGTGTGCACTAGGACCCCTCCTCCACCCCAGAGTCCTTTACTTTGGTACAGTCTACCAAACCCAGTCAAGTTCTGCTTTGTGTTTCCCATAAAGGTTTCCTTATTATCACCATATCCTGGTCAACAAATAGCATTCCTATTGATCATGCCCATTCTAATAAGAGTGAGGTGATTTTCCATTAGTTTTGGTCTACCTTTTCTTGATTAGTAGCCTTAAACATATTTTCATATTATTGTTGGTCATCTAAACATCTTATTCAGAGAACTGTAGAGTCCCTTGAACATTTTTAAATTTGCAAAAAAAAATGGGGTTGTTAGGGGACTTGGCAGCAATATACCTGGTTAAGGGCACATAGTACAAGTGCAAAGAACCCAGCAAGGATCCAAGTTCAAGGCCCACTCCCCACCTGCAAGGGAGACACTTTACAAGCATTGAAACAAGTATGCAGGTGTCTCTCTTTCTCTCCCTCTCTATCTGCCCCTTCTCTCTTAATTTCTCTGTCCTATCAAATAAAATGGAAAAAAATGGGTGCCAGGAGCAATAGATTTGTAGTGCTTGCAGGAAGTCCCAGCAATAACTCTGGAGGGGAAAAAAAAATTGTTTAGGTTTCCAAAACATATTAGCAACAGACTTCTGGAAGTTCCTTATATATGTTTTAAAGATTAGCCATTCATCAGATAAATAGCTTGTGAATATCTTACCCCTTTCTATGGCTTTTTTTTCTCTGTTGCTTCCTTTGCAGAGCAGAAAGTTTTAATATTTATTTATTTATTTACTACCAGAGTACTGTTCAGCTGTGGTTTGTAGTGGTGTAGGGGACTGAACCTGGGATTTCAGAATCTTACACATAAAAGCTTTTTTGCATAGTCATTATGCTATTTCTCCAGGCTCAGTGCCAAGGTTTTTAATTTGATGTAATCTCATTTATTTTTTGTTTATATTACTTGTATGTCTGCCATCATATCCATAATAGTTTTGTCAATCTCAGTGATATGAACAGGTTTTATCTCCTATGTTTTTTCCTCACAGTGTTACAGTTTTAGTCCTTATGTTTAATCTTTATAATCTATTTTGATTTGATTTTCCTATATGGTATATAATAAGGATCAAATTTCATTCTGTTCTTCACCATTTACTGAAGAGACAAGAAAAAAAAGTCGTATTTATTTTAAAAATCCATAATTTAAATTCATTACAGACTATTCTCACAATCTTTCATTTTTCTCTGAAACTCAGACATTATACTGAAAGTTTAGGCTAACTATCTTTTATATATATCCATCTTTCAATTTTGACCTGACTTCTGGGAGCCTCAAGCATGAGAGTCTGTCTACACAATCATTATACTATCTCCCCAGTCCCAACTTGACTTCTGATATTGGGACATTCTAAATAAAAATATATTTTATAGCTTTAATTTCCTATATTTCTCTCAGTGAAGAATTTCTTTTCTGTGTAACAGGAATGGAACTTTTTTTTTTCTTTTTGGTCACCAGAGTTATCAGTGGGTCTTAGTGCCTGTTCTAAGGAATCCACTACTCCTGATAGTCACTATTGACTTTTTTCTTGCTGTTGCTCTTTTTTATATGGTAGGACAAAGAGAAATGGAAAGGGAAGTGGAGTTAGACAAGGAGAGAAAGAGAGACACTTGCACACCTCCTTCCCCCCTTGTAGGTGGGAACTGGGGGCTTGACCATGAGTCCTTATGCAGGGTGACTTACTGTAATTTTTTGCTTGGCATTTACCTCCATTCTCTAATCCATCCCTCTTTTAAGCAAAATTTCACATCTCAAAGACCAAAATAATATCCAAGGTGTCAAAACACTGTTTAATATTTTTTTCTAATTCTATGATGAACAGTTCATGTTACTGTGTCAATCTCTTCCTGTGTCTATGCAATCAAAGTAAATCAACCTATAACTAAACTGAATCTCACTTTTCAAACTTTAAACTATATTTCTTCAATGGTAATCTGAACATGTTTTCTCCAATCTCAGCATCGGACCCTTTGCCAAAATGGTTATACAGACAGAATACTCCTAAGCACGGTGAACAGGAAATTCTGTTGCTTAACATCTTTATTAATTTTGAATCAACCTGATTTAAAAAATTCTATTCTAATATCATCTGTGATGAACAGGAAGTAACAACTCAAATGTGGATAAATTTGTTAATTATTATCTTTCATTTTTGCTCTTTAAATATAGGGAAAGATATATCTTAATAAAATGCAAGGAGAAATAATATCTAAGGTATTTAATTTGCACTGTGAATTTTGCAAGTGTTTTTAAAACTGCATCAATGCATATTACAGTATTATACACTATTATAGTATAATATATAGTATAAATATTTGCTAATGTGTCTTTATGCTTATAAAATTATACAAAGTATAAAAAACAGATAATGCCAAATAACTCAAAGCATTTGACTACCCATTTTCTCTATTTTAGAAAAGGTAAACCACAGATCACTCAACTCATGTATGAACTGTCTTCACAGTACATAGAAAATTCTGCAACATCGTGGTGAAAACATCATTTACCTTTTCATGATGATGCTGACAAGCACACAGTCTTGTCTTCCATAAGAAAGTGCAGTAGCCTTGCTCTGACTAATTTGCATTTAAGAAAAATCTTGCTCTGAAGGGTGATGGAAGTTGTCATAGAAACAGTCATAATTACAAGAGGTTCATTTATCAGGGAGGAAAAACATTTCTCTGAAAATCTGATCTGACTTTCCCTTGTGGATGAGAAAATGAGTCACTTTTTAGGAGCAAGTTTTCTATTTCTTGAGCATGTAGAGGGTATTGACCTGTTAGGTTTTCTATTCCCATGAGTCATTTCTTTCAGGCATCTTAATGCTTAATGTAAGCTGGTGTCCTGCATTCTAACTAAACTTGTTGCTGAAGATGGGGATGTCACCTCACAAGACTTCAGAAATTATGTAATGGAACATAACAGGTTACTGTTTGTATTTGAAGGGGAAAAAACCCAGAATATTTCCCAAGGCAAGTAATTATCTTCAATAATATTTATCCTTGGTGTACTCAGAGTTAACAGAAAAGTACAGGCATAGAAGCAGAAGAGACATGAGCAAACATCTCATTTATTTTCCTCTGTCTGAGGTATAGTCGGTTCTTTTTCTAATGAAACCACACTTCCTTATTTAACTTATAATACCAACATTTCACCTAATGCTTTATAACTTTGCCTCCATGAACACATAAAAATTTTAACAGTTGTTCCCAATGCTTAGGAATTAAATATTATAGATATGTATGTATTTGAAATATGTTCATTTTCTCAGGTGTTTTTTTACTTGACCCTATTAACTATGAAAAACAGATCTAGGGGGTTGGGCGGTGGTAGTGCAGTGGGTTAAGTGCACATAGCGCAAAGTGCAAGGGCTGGCAGAAGGATCCCGGTTCAAGCCCCTGGCTCCCAACCTGTGAAGCAGGTCTGCCGGTGTCTGTCTTTATCTCCCCCTCTGCCTTCCCCATCTCTCTCCATTTCTCTCTGTCCTATCCAACAACATCAATAACAACGATAATAATAACCACAACAATGTGTAAAAACAACCAAGGTAACAAAAAGGGAAAAAATGGACTCCAGGAGCAGTGGATTTGTGGTGTAGACACCGAGCCCAGGCAATAACCCTGGAGGCAAAACAAACAAAACAAACACAAAAAACAGATCTGGGCATTGTTTTAATTTCAAATAAACCTAACAGATTCCTAAGTAATACCATTGGCCTTTAAATCAATCATTATGTCTTGGGTTATTATATTTTTAGTAAAGATTAGCAATGGTTACCCTACTTAACTACCCCAGTCTTCACTTTTCAGTCACTTTACAAATCAATGTTGGTTCAACAAATCCTACTTTTCCAAGTGTCCTTCCTCCCCCCACCCCCTCTTTGGGTCCTTATGGAATTGGAGTTCAGAGCCCTTTGGTCATCTTTCCCTAACATTTGCTTTTCTGGAAGTATGGACCAAAATTTTCTATGGGGCACAGAAAGTGGAAGCTCTGGCTTCTGTAATTGCTTCTCCACTGGACATGGGTGTTGTTAGGTTCATCCATACCCCCAGCCTCTTTTATATCTTTCTCTGTAGGGCAGAGGTTCTGTGACACATTGCTGTGGTCATTTGCCCAGGGAGTTAAAGATGAAATCATGGTAGCATCACAACTTGGTGGCTAAAAGGTGGTAAGAAATAAAACAGGACAAAATGTTTAATAAACACAAACTAAAAAGTAGGAATAGAGCAGATGGGCTTTTAAAGGGGATTTTAGAGTGAAAAGAAGCTAGGAAGTCTATTTTAGGTATGTTGCTAGGGTCCCAAAACTTTGGTAGTTTTGGCTTGAGCTTGATAGCTAATATGGAGGTAGACTAAAACTATTGTTTGGGAAGATGGTGTCAGAGTTGAGAATAAGACTAGAAAGCTGGATCAAGGTAGATTGTATCTCCCAAACTTGAAGAAAATGTATAAATACAATTAACTGCTTATTCCATCAATGTGACCCAAGGTTTATATATATACTTATTTATATTTATATTTAGCACAGTAGTAGCCTGTATAACCTCTGAGCTATTGGTCTGAGCTCACAGTTCGTGTCCACAGCTGGAAACATTCTAGGCTGCACTTATTTTAGGACCAGTCTTCCTCAAGTGGCAGAGTAGGATGGCACAGTCTCATGTTAGGAGAGTGGAGCAGTTCTTACCACTCCTAGTTCACACTGAGGGTGTGGTTCTGAGTATAACTACTCACATTCTATTCTTGATATAAATAACCCGTGACGAGGGAGAGAGGGATCTATTAGAGGTCTAGGCCCATTGAATCTATGGGGGAATCAAAGGATTCCTCAACTAGGGACCCAGGTGATAGGGTTGCTTGGCAGTGACCAAAAGGTCAACCATTAAGTGAACCACTCTCTTGTCATTTTCTAGTTTCTGAAATTCTCCTTTACCTAATAAGGTTGGAGTTTCTTCCAGTTGTTAAAGCATTGATAACTATTTCAATTTGTTTGGCTGTGATTGGCCTGTTCAAATTTTCTAACTCATCCTGGTTCAATTTTTGGAAGGTTGTATGTTTCTAGGAACTTTTCATTTCTTCCAGGTTCTCAAGTTTGGTGGCATATAATTGTTCATAGAAGCCTCATATGGTACTTTGGATTTCTGTGGTGTCTGTTGTGATATCTCCTTTCACAATCCTATTTAAGTCTTCTCCCCACCCCTCTCATTTTTTAGTGAGCCTAGCCAAAGGTTTGTCAGTTTTGTTTACTATTTTGAAGAACCAACATTTAACTTTATTGATCTTCTATATGGTTCTCTTATTTTCAATGTTACTTATTTCTGGCCCAATTTTAGTTATTTCAGTCATTCTGGTTTCCTTAGGTTCCCCTTATTCTTCTTCTAAGTCCTTAAGGTGTGTAGTAAGGTAGTTTGAGATTTTTCTTATTTCCTAATGTATGTCTGTATGGCCATCAGTTTCCCTCATAGTATTTCTTTTGCTGTGTCCCAAATATTTTGATAGCTTGTGATTTCAATTTAATTTGATTTTAGGAACATTTTAATTCCTTCCATAATTTCCTCTTTGACCCAACAGTTAAGCAGTATACTGTTGAGTTTCCATATTTGGGGACTTTTGCTAATTTTCTGTTTGTTGTTAAGTGCTAGTTTAATGCTACTGTGTTCTGAGAAGATGCTTGGAATGATTTTAATGCTCTTAAATTTCTTAATACTGTCTTTGTGGCCTAACATACAGTTTACCCCTGAGAATGTTCCATGTGGATTCAAAAAGAATGCTTCTTAGAATGAAGGAACCTGAAAATGTCCAGTAGGTCTAATCTATCTAATTATTTATTTAAGTATCTCTTTTTTAAAATTAATTTTCTGTATAGATGATCTGTCAATCTAAGAAAGTGGGGTGTTGAAGTCTCCCACTAATACTATAATATACTCATAAAAACTGCAGCAAAGGTGGGTGCGAGGAATAACATCATTGCAAGACTGGCCAGCTCCTCATGGGGCGCGAGTGCTTCCACACTACGATCATCATCTCTGGCATTATGCTATTCCACTGCAGAATACTGTGCCCCAGTATGGTTCCGTAGCCCCCATGTCCACTTGGCCGATTCCAAATTATATTCCTCCATGAGGATAATTTCTGGAACCATCCGTTCCACCCCGGTTCCATGGCTGCCAGTTCTTAGCAACATCGCCCCGCCAGATATTCGTTGGGATGCGGCATCATCTAAGTTCATTTCCCATGTCTACGCTCGATCGGACCTGCCAATATACGCGGATATCTTCGCCCACCCTGTCCAACGCTTGACGTCTTGTCATCCAATCTGGTCCCCTATGCCTACACTGAACTTCTCTGTTCCAGACTCTTGGAAACAGAGTTGGCAGTCAGCTGAGGTAAAGAACAAACACCTCATCACAGACCCCTGCAAGCGTCAACCCGGCTTTGACCTAGCACATTATGATTGGGCCCTCCTCAATCGCTATCGAACAGGCCATGGCCGGTGCGCCGCTATGCTCCATCGCTGGGGAGCCAGAGACGACCCGAACTGCCCCTCCGGCTCCAGACAGACTATGACCCACATAGTCAACGACTGCCACCTCTCCAGATTCAAAGGAGGTCTCGAAAGTTTACATCAGGCTCAACCTGACGCTGTTGACTGGCTACGGAAGAAGGGCAAACGCTAGAAGAAGAACTAATACTATGTTGCTGGTGATATATTTTCATACCTATTTCAGGTGGTTTGATGTATTTAGATGGCAGTTCATTTGGTTCATAGATGTAATAAGCATTAATTACTCTTGGTTGACTGATCCTGATTATTATGTAATGTCCATAGTGCTCTTTGTTAATTTTATTTTGTCTATTGTGTCAGATATGAGGATAGCTCTTCCTGCCCTTTTTTTGTTGTCCACTAGTTGTTGTATAATAGTTTTATATCCTTTCACTTTTAGTCTGTGTTTGTCTTATAGAGTTAGGTGGGATTCCTAAAGACAGAATATGTTTGGGTTGTGTTTTCTGAACCATTTTCCTACTCTGTCTTTTAATAGGTGAATTCAGGCCACTAATACTATCAATTTAAGGTATTTTAATGCCATTATTCTACATTTTTCTGAGTGTTCTGATATATGGCAAGTTTTTGGTGGTATTGTTATTTTTATAGGAAACCAAAAAAGCAAGAGCTAGCTCTACTATTAGCACCCTACCTCAAGATAGTTTGTGTTTTCTTTCAGTGTCTCATTTGTTGTTTCCCCAATATTTGTTGTTTCTGATATTTTCCCTCAAAAGCCTTCCTTACTCCTGTTGATTATTGCTTCAATTTGTGTTTGGCTGTTTTCCTCATTCTTATTTGCTTTGGCTTGTTGGAATTTTTTTTTTCTGGGCTTTTGATTTGATTTATTGATTGATTGATTTGACCATTAATATTTGTTGACTTCTGAAATTTATGTCCTAAGTCTGCTGTTCAGGTATTGTGTGAAATAGACTCTGGTCTTTGATTCCTGGATCCCTGAAGTCAGTCATCTTTGGTGTGTCTCAGGTGTGGATGGAGCTGTTATTCTAATGGTAACAACACTGCCTTTGTAGGATGGGAGGTAAGGCCTCTTATGTTCAAACTGAGGAAAGAAATAGAGGACTGGAACAATAAGATGGTGCTTCTGTATATTAAGCATAGTTTCTTGAGTCTTGAATGGTACCTCTGTCACATACTTACTTTTTTTTTTATCACCCATTTTCAATCCACTGATCACACTTGACTTGATTGACTTTTGTCTAAGTGAGTTACTTAAAGAGTTCCCAGTTGTAAAATTTAACTTATGTTTTTTTTTCCCCTCAATTCCTAGGGTGAAGCATGCAGCTGCTAATCCCTTGTTATGCCACAGGGAATTTAGTTGTGATGTACCTTCCCTGCAGGCCTTGAGGGCTTTTTAACTATGTAGATTTTGATTTACCCTTACTTACTTGTGGTTATGAGAGAAGAAGAAATAAGGTAAGAAAGAGAAGGGACAATAAGATAAGAGAGATAAAATATAAGAGAGAAAACAGTGACTCAGAACAGACAATATTTTAGTCATACAATATGAAGGGACAAACTGAGGTTGGAAACCAAATACTCACCCGTATTGTCCACTAGCTAAATCTAGAATCTGCCAAGCATCGGACTGACATCTAAAGGTCTTGGAGAGATGAGCTCTGATGAAGAACCAGAGTACTATATCCTTGGTCTTCTCCTGCCCCAGGTAATTTGTGGCTTCATTTCCAATTCAGAACTAGCTCACCAAGTAAAGCTTTTTGAGGAGAATTTCTTCCTCACCCATTTTCCACCCACTGGCCACATGTGTCTGTACTCACCAATGGCTTAATGAGTTTCTGAAGAAATCTTGGTTGTATTTTGTTAAGTTCTGAGGTTTTTTTTTTTTTTCTAATTTATAAGGAACACAATCTAAAATGGCTCCTACTCTGTAGCCATGTGTCTATCTTTCTCTACCCCCCTGTCTTCCCCTCCTCTCTGTTTCTCCCTGTCCTAACAATGATGACATCAACAACAACAATGAAAAAAAAAACAAGAGCAACAAAAAAGGAAAATATATAAATTTTTTAAGTTGAAATATGTTCATTTTTGTATATATTATTTAACACCATGTCTAAGAAATATTTTATTTTAAATGTTCATATACAAAAAAGCATTGGACAATACTTTCATATATACATTTTTTTCTTCTGACATTCAAAAGTTAAAAATTTATTCTAGCTACTTCTAAGAATACATGTCTGATAACTTTCAACAAATTGGGTTGTTGAAAAAGTTATAACATATTTTTCTATGCCAAAATTCTTTATTACTTTCTGACAACCCAAAGTAACAACAAGGTTGGGGAGACAACTCAGTGTGTCAAAGTACAGGACCTGCATGCCTGAGACCCCAGGTTTATTTCCTGACATATGTCAAAGGCGAGAAGTTCTCACTCTCATAGAAATAACTATGTGTGAGTGTGTGTGTGTGTGTGTGTGTGTGTGTATCCTAAGAAACCAAACACACTCACACAAAAAGACTTGTGTATATCTGTGTTCATAACAGCATAATTTGTAATAGATAAAACCTGGAGGCAACCCAGGTGCCCAACAACAGATGAGTTGCTGAGTAAGTTGTGGTATATATACACAATAGAATACTTCTCAGCTATTAAAAATGGTGACTTCTTTGCCTCATCTTGGATACAGCTTGAAGGAATCATGTTAAATGAGATAAGTCAAAAAGAGAAGGATGAGTATGGGATGATCCCACTCAGAGACAGAAGTTGAAAAACAAGAGCAGAAGGGAAAACACTAAGCTGAACTTGGACTGGAGTTGGTGTATTACACCAAAGTAAAAGACTCTGGGGTGGGGAGGACGAACATGATGGCAGAGGAGGACCTAGAGGGTGTTGAATTGTTGTGTGGAAAACTGAGAAATGTTACACATGTACAAATTACTGTATTTTACCATAAACCACTAATACCCAATAAATAATTTTTAAAAAATAAAAACGAAAAATAAAAATAAGCAACGTTAAAAAACAACACAGTCTGATAGACAAGTTCTATTTCTATTAAGCACAGTAGATCCTCGATCCTCCAATACAGAATCTCACAAACGGCATCATTTTAATTTCATTTCAACCTAGTCCTACCAATGAAGAACTTGAAGTATAAGGAGATTTTACAATTATAAAGTCTCATCTGTTTGGTCACCTCCTGCAGCCTCACAGATTAGCAGATTAGCAGCTCATTGGCAGGGAGAAGTCCTGCTATGTTTTTACCTTATTAAACATGTACATGTTAAGTGATTCAACGTATTTTGTGAGGACCCTGTAAGTTCTTGGGACATTCCCAAGTGTTCTAGACAATGCTGACATTCAGTCTCTCTTTAGCCTAGAAGTATTTTTTCTATACCTGTCCTTAAACTTCTTAGCAAACAGTCTCATGATTATATCCAGCAGAAAAGATATGGCATGGTTTCATTAAGAAAGAGATAGTTGCTAGGTTACCCTTACATTCTTATTTCAAAACGATCTTGTATCTATTTTATCTTGTACAAAGGGCTTAAAATTGTGTTATTTTACTTATTAGACTTGACATAAATTTACTTATAGTCTTACTATATTCTGAATTTGATATTGTAATGTCCATTGGGTTAAAGGGGTTCATAAAAAGAAAATAGAAATCAGATTCTCTTTTTATAATTGATATTGCCCCCATTTCCACCAAGTAGGTAATTAAATATATTCACATTTAAAAGTTATTAATATTAATATGTGCCATATTGTAGTTTTTCAAGATTTTTTTTCTAGATGTCTGCTATTATTCCTTATATGTAAAAGATAAAATATAGACACATTCTTTCAGTGGGCCAAAATATAGGTATGCTTCTCCCATATACCTGTCTCTTAGATATTTTTCTAATACACTCTAAGAATGTTTCTTTGTTCATCTCCTAGAACAAATGGACATTTTTCCCCCAAGAATTGATCACCCCTCATTTACAATGAAACATCTGGTGTTTTTCAATTTCCAAGTCTATCTTTTTTTTTTTTTTTGCCTCCAGGGTTATTGCTGGGGCTTGGTGCCTGCACTACGAATCCACTGCTCTTGGAGGCCATTTTTCCCATTTTGTTGCCTTTGTTGTTACCATTGTTGTTGTCATTATTATTACTGTTGTTGTTGTTGGATAGGAGAGCGAGAAATCAAGAGAGGAGGGGGGAAAGAGAGAGGGAGAGAAAGACAAACACCTGCAGACCTGCTTCACCGCTGTGAAGTGACCACCTGCAGGTGGGGAGCTGGGGGCTCGAATCCAGATCTTTGTGCGGGTCCCTGTGCTTCCAGCCATGTATGCTTAACCTAGTGTGCTACCGTCCAATTGTAGTTTTTAATTATAAACTTCAAATGTTTCCAATGAATATAAGTCTCCATTAGGATTTAGATTAAATTATACTTATGCCTAAGGATGTCCCTTTCCCTATTTTTTGCATATCTTACACTTATGAAATGTCCTTCCCCGCTTACATCATGGTGAAGTCTTCCCTGGAAATAATGTATTGTATATAGATCACCACCTATCTAGTTTGATCTAATAGATTAGGCCAGATTCAATGACCTAGTTATTTGGGGACAGTTTCATTAGCAATCGGGACTGCATACTTGTGTAATATTTTTGTTTTACTACTGTCTTTTGACCTGTGGGGAAGCATTTTTTACCTTTCAAACAATTTACCTCAAGCCATGATCTGTTCAGTTAATCATTTATCTTCAAGTTTAATGTGTAATAACCACAAAATGAGACTAGTGTAGGAGTGGGGGAAGAGTGGAATGTTTTGGTTCTTATTCGCCATTGTGTTTCTTTAGTTATTTACTGCCTCATAACAATTTGCTACACATGTAATGGCCACATCAATAAACATTTACTTCCTTACAGATTTTGTAGTTCAAAAATCTAGGCACAGTTGAACTGGATCTTTTGCTTTAGGTTCTTACAAACTTGTCCAACTTTGTCTCCTCATCAGATGTCTTAACCATGAAAGAATGGGCTTTTAAGCTTATTTATCTGGATATTGACAAGAATCAGTTCCTTTGAGATACTGGATCGAGGATCTCTATATCTATCATTTCAGTAGTTAGAAGTTGTCCTTGCCATGTGAGTACCCACCATGCTGCCTCCAACATGCCAATTTGTGTCATTGATGTCAGCAAGAAAAAGCCCCTATTACTGAGATAGAAATTAATCATAGTACCCTCTAATGAGAGTGATAATCCATATTACCTTTGTTATTGATATTGGTTAGAATCAAAGTCTCCCCTAGAAAGAATTACTCAAATCTTTCATTGTGGTCATCTTAGAATCTACCTATTGCAGCTTCAGTATACAAAAAAAAAAAAAAATTAAAGACTCCCATGTTCATCAACAGCTTATGGAAGTTTTAAGCTTTGTTTATGGGCAAGTGACTGTTTTCACACAAAATAACATCTGCTTCTATAGAGTCAGCAAGCTCAGTCTGGATCTTACTCAAAACTACATGCTTTTATCTGTTTGGGCAGCATTAGAGAGCTAGCTGCTGACAGTCCAGTCTTCCTAAATTGACCTGGCTGAGGCAAGAATTAGATTTCAGGGAGAATCTTTGCACAAAATGGCCTTTTAGCTATTATGTGAAAGGGTAACCATGGGCCTGTAATTTATTCCTCCTCCTCAGGGATCCCTGAAGAAGTTTGACCCTGACCAGAATTCTTTGCAAATATCGACTGATCAAATATACTAGCTAAAAGATAAATGAGGGTCCTGAAAAGATTTGCTTTGCACTGATTACTGATTTAGAAATTATTTTAGCATTATATTCAGGTCCAACTGAATTGTTTATATTAAGTTATCCTTCAAATTGTGAGCTACAATATAGAAGTTATATACAGGACCAGAATAAGACCATGTATTTAGTGAGACTCTGGAACTAACAGCTTCCCAGCTAACTTGTCACAGGTGTAGTCAGGTTTTTGAAAAACTCAGAAACCAAAATGTGTCTTGACTTGGGAAAGTAGATTTTGGGAGCTCTATCTTGAGGTTGGGAGCCTCCCAGATGCTGTGTATGCTATTGTTCCTGCCTTGTATTCCTTAATCATTACACAAAAGCTTGGTGCTAGCTGAGTGGGACCACCTTTCTGAAGCAGTTGGAATGATAGGAGTAAGAGCTATTTCAGATTAAATGATCACTGGGAAAAGTGTATGCACTTAAAAAAAGAAGTTTACTGAAATTACTGTCATATAATAAACCGCATATATTTAAGTTTACAGCAGATGAATACCTTGGACAATCAAGATAATGATAATGTCTAATCTGAGAGTGTTGAACCAAACCATAACAGATTAAGTGATTTAGGATGGTCCTCAAATGTGTATTCTTTATGCTATATTATGTGCATTACATGTACAACATTATACTATATGTAACGTTAATAGTATGGCATGTGTTTACACATAACATGGTAATTTAAGTAATACTTATGTGTTAATTATAAAATTTTCAAGAAATGGCTCAGTCATTAGGTAGGAAGTTAATTCTATAAAAACAAGGCTAAGGGAGAAAATTATTAAAAAATGAAGTTATAATTGACTCAATTCATTGGTATTCAAAAGTAGGATTAAAAATGAGGACATGAACAGGATTATTAGCAGGATATTAGAGGTATAATCACATGATCTGAGAAGTGAAAAAATAGCTTCAACTCAAGCTATAACCCACAGATCCTATATATGTTTACATTCACTGCACATGACTCAAACATGGATAAACATGCATCAAATTTTAAATAATATAATTTGAAATATAAAATGTTTAATGAGGATTTGAATGCATTTCCTCAACTAAAACTAACGTTTTGAAAATAAAGTCATAATTCACTGGGAGGCATGGCTATTAACAGTTGATAGCATACTTTCCCCTAGAATAACAAAAATTGACAACTATTGAACTTAAACCTCATCAAACTATAACCTGTGACCCCCCAGAAACACTGTAGCCTTAGCCACCAAGTTGCAGATGGTACTATGATCCCATGCGGATTTCCCTGAACAGATGACCTCACCAATGTGTCCCAGAACCTCACCTCCCCAGAGCTCTGTATGCCACTGCCCATGTACAGCAGAGAAGCAACTAAGGAAGCCAGAATCCCCACCATCTGCACCCCAAAAAGAACTTTGTGGTCCATAGTCCCACAGGAATAAAGGGTAGGGGAAGAAGACCAGCGGGTCCCTGAATCCCAGTTCTACCAGGACATGAATCATTTGTCATTAGGGATTTTGTTTTTTATACTATCACTGAAGGGGAAGAAAATCTGGTAAACATCAAAGGTAGCCAGGCACTGTTTTCTCTTATATGAGACAGAGGAGGAAAAAAGAAAGAATATCAGGTAGTAGGAATACAAAAGATGTGACTCAGAAAGTGAAAGAAGAACCATAGGAAAAAATGGGCAAAAATTTAAAAAATATATATAGATATAGATGTATTGATATAGATATACAGTCAGCCCATATCAGTAGCCTTGGGAGAATGACTGTGGTTTCCAATGGAGGAGATAATGACACAGAACACTGGTGGTAGGAATGTTATGGAATTATACATCTATTATCTTATAATTTTCTTCTATTTCTTTATTGGGGGATTAATGGCTTACATCATATAATTTTCTAAATAAATATTAAATCACTAATAAATAAAAAAATTAAAAAACAAATTCACTAATGGTTTGAGATCATCTCATCCAACCTTCAGAGAGGAAATCAAAGAAACTATAAAACAACATGTGGAGTGACCTCTTTTCTGTCACTGAAATATTTAGAATGACTAGGTGTTGGCACTCACACCCATTGTCCCGATGGCCAGGAGTGGGGCATTATAGGGGGCTGACAGGTGAAACTCAGAGCACATTAAAATGTTGGAATAGATAACACCAGTATAAGAGTGAAACTCTACTTTGGAGCACATGATAAGAGAGTGTGTCTAGGTTATAACACCATTTTTAAAAAGATGTGTTTACTCATTTTATGAGAGTGTGAGAGAGCAGAGCACTGCTCAGCTCTTGCATGTGGCTATGCCAAGGATTAATCCTGAGCCCTTAGGCATGCAAGCCTGTGTTCTACCACTGAATTATCTCCCTTCCTTGCTTTCATATCCTGAACTGAAATACATAAGGAGAATAGATACAAGTGTAGACGACAATAGTGACCCTCTGTTCTCATATTGTATGTGTGTCATATCTTTCAACTTAAAACCTAAATAAGAATCTTTGCAATTGCCATTCCCTTCTCTATAAAATATGTCAAACAATCTAGAATTCTAGAAGTACATGGAGAGAGTAAGGCTTTGGCTAGGGTAAATGGTAAAAGCTAGATTACTGATCTTCATTAATTTCCTTTTTAACAGTCTTTTCCTTTTAACAGTCTTTATTAAACAAGTTAAATAAATGAGACTACATCAAACTAAACCATTTCCATATAGTGACAGCAAACTATACAGGACAAAAAAGGCAAACCAGTAATATCTATTATGTGCACATCACACACCTAATAAGCAAATTATATTGAATAGTTACAAAAAAAACTCATACAGGTCAACAAAAGAAAATATATAAACTAATTAAAAAGGGGACAACTATATGAATAGACAGTTTTGTATAAGAGATACAACATTGCCCACAAAAATATGAAAAAATGCTGCACTTTACTACTCACTAAAAAAGGCAAATTAAAAACACAATGAGATTTCACTTCAGACCTTTAAGAATGACCAACATCAAATCAAGAAGTGATATTGGCAAGGATGTGGAGAAAGAGGAACTCTGTTTCCTTGTTAGTGGGAATGAAAACTGGTGTAAGCCCTGTGGAAAACAGTATATGAGAGTCCTCAAAAAAGTAAAAATGGGTATTCCTTATTATCTAGCAATACCACTCCTGTACATATTCCCAAAAAGACATGAAAATATTAATGCAAATGGATATACACACCCCTATGTTCATAGCTCCACCATTCACAACCTACATGCCCATAGACAGACTGGATAATGAAGTTATGGGACATAGATTAATATACTACTCTTCAGTTAGAAAAAAAGATTTCTGTGGTGTTGTGATATCTCCTCTTCCATTTACAATCTTATTTGACTCTTCTTACTTTTTTAGTAAGTCTGGCCAAGGGTTTGTTGATTTTGTTTACCCTTACCCTTAATGGGATAGTATATCTCACTCATGGACAGAAACTGAAAAATAATAAAAGGGGAACACAAAGTAGAACTTGGACTGAGTTTCATATTTTGCACCAAAGTAAAGGACTCTTTTTTAAAAAAATTTTTTATGTTTATTTATTCATTTATTTATTCCCTTTTGTTGCCCTTGCTGTTTTATCGTTGTTGTAGTTACGATTGTTGCCAGCACTGTTTTGATAGGACAGAGAGAAATGGAGAGAGGAGGGGAAGATAGAGAGTGGGAGAGAAAGATAGACACCTGCAGACCTGCTTTACCGCCTGTGAAGTGACTTCCCTGCAGGTGGGGAGCTGGGGGTTCGAACCGGGATCCTTAGCCGGTCCTTGCACTTTGCGCCACCTGCGCTTAACCCGCTGCACTACCGCCTGACTCCCTAAAGTAAAGGACTCTAAGGGGAGGGGGCTTTTCAGGTCCTGGTTCATGATGATAGAGGAGGATCAAGATTAGGAATAAGTGTTTTGCAGAAAACAGAAAATGTACATGTTTCAACCATTGTCTTTACTATAAGCTATTAACACCCCCTAATGAAAAATAAACTTTAAAAATATGATATTGTGTCCTTCAGGACAAAATGAATCGAACTTGAGGTACTTAGTGTAGTAAGTAAAGAGGTGAAAGACAACTAACAAATGGTTTGCTTGCATATGGAATACAGAGAAATAAATGAAATACATGAACTTGTAAAAAATAAGAATGCAGCTAAACAGCAAACTAGGTCTCTAAGTCCGAGAACGTTAGTGGTAGATATAGTGTGAGCTATGATCCCATAATTTCATTAATGTGTAAATCATTATTGAATCATTAGTAATTTTTAAGTCCAAACTAAGTGGTAAATTCTCAGTGACAAAAAAAAGCATAAGTTGGTAACATCAATGGTACATAACTATATCCTTCAGAGAAAATACCATCCATCTGCCAATAGAGCTTGGCAAGTAAAATCCACTATAATTCAGGATCTGCCCAAGTTCCTGTAATTCTGATGAATAACATTAACTAGAACTGTGAAAGTCTTTCCTCATTGTGTAGGAAATAATTTATGAGCTGTTCATGACCCCACCAATAAACATTCCAGAGACTATGAGTTATGGCAAAATCACATCTGACATTGGGGGGTACTGTTATTCCTACTCACAAAGGCATCAGAAAGAAATTGAAGACTGAATTGTGTGCCCTGACAGAAACAAGGAAATAAAAGATTTATAAAAGGCTGTCAATCAAGCAGTGCCTCTTGAGCTTCCTGACCCTGATGTACAAATGACAGGAGAAGTGTCAGCCTCTGGAACACACACAGACTAGAGCCTCTGGCAGAAATCAATACAGCTACTCAGTGGAGACAGCAGGGAGTTGGGACTTGAAAGTAGTCTTTGCAGCTACTCAATATAGCCCTTTAGAAGCATAATTGTAAGCTTGTTGTTGAGCATTGGGAGAAACTGTTACTACTATAAGACAACTTTCAGACAACCTTGAAACCAGGAAACACCCAACATACCATGACTTTGGTGAGTGGTGTCAAAGAAAGGGGAGGATCTCAGTGGAATTTGCTGATAAACGGAAATGGCTAAACTCAAGAGTACACTTAGCTGGGGATTCAAACACACATCTTCACTGCTTTTGGAGCCATTGGTAACCTCTCTTCCAAGCTTGCACCTTCCTTGCTGTGTTTGTTAAACTGTCTGAGTCCTAAAATTATCTTCCCACTATGCAGAATGGTGACCAATTTTGCTGACTGGGTTTCCTTAAAGGTCCATGATAAAGCTGTTCAGAAGTTAGTTCTTAGCCTTTTGGAGAAAGAGAGAAAAAGGAGAAAGAAAGAAAGAAAGAAAGAAAGAAAGAAAGAAAGAAAGAAAGAAAGAAAGAAAGAAAGAAAGAAATGGAGAGAGATGAGAGAGAGAGAGAGAGAGAGAGAGAGGGAGAGGGAGGAGAGGGGAGGGAGAGAGAGGAGAGGGGAGGGAGAGGGAGGAAAAGGGAGAGAGAGGGAGGAGAGGAGAGGGGAGGGGAGGGGAGGGGAGGGGAGGGGAGGGGAGGGGAGGGGAGGGGAGGAGGAGGAAAGAAAGGAGAAAGAAAGACCTAACTGGCATTTTGAAAAGCTATATACAAGATACTGGATACTGTACAGCAAACCATAACAAAAGGACTTTTCAAAGTTAAACCAATTAACAAATAATGTGATGATAACATTAACTATCGATTGTCTTTTTGAACCCTAAGACAGCAGGAACCTCAAATCTCCACTAGAGAGCCCCTACTTCCCCCAGTCCTGGAACCCTTGGATAGGGCCCACTTTCCCGTATGCCTCTCCCAGTCCAAACCAAATAATATTGCATCCGCCGATCACAACCTAACCAATGCAACGATTGCCACCCCAACATGCTTCACCTCAGACTGTGTCCAGAGAGTTCACGTGTGGAATGACAACCCTTCAGCTTCATTACTCGGGTGAGACCTTTCCTTTTATAGTACACTCTAATTTCATCTCAGGTAGTTCACTTTCTAACAAAGTCCCATAACCTAGATATACACCAGTTTCTGTGAGAGAGAGCTTATGTGCACACATATCCATAAACTACTGCAAAATATATACCTGAAAGCAGAAGTACACTAGAGTTTGCAATGAGTACCTCCCTAACACTTCCTCTCCACTATTCCAAGCTTGGGATCCATGATTGCTCAACAAATTGTTTGGCTTCGTATGTTAACTCTCTTTTCAATCACCAGGTTCCAGATGCCACCAGGATGCTGGCCAGGCTTCCCTGGATTGAAGACCCCACCAATATGTCCTGGAGCTCAGCTTCCCCAGAGACACACCTTACTAGGGAAAGAGAGAGGCAGACTGGGAGTATGTACCGACCAGTCAACGCCCATGTTCAGCGGGGAAGCAATTACAGAAGCCAGACCTTCTACCTTCTGCAACCCTCAACGACCCTGAGTCCATGCTCCCAGAGGGTTAGAGAATGGGAAAGCTATCATGGGAGGGGGTGGGTTATGGAGATTGGGTGGTGGGAATTGTGTGGAATTGTACCCCTCCTACCTTATGTTTTTGTTCATTAATCCTTTCTTAAATAAAAAATTTAAAAAAAAAAAAGAAATGCTTCACCTTGTGCTGAGAAAGATTAGCTAACCCATGTGAAGTCCCTAGAGGGAGGTGTCTTTCAGGAGACTGGCATTCCTGACAATCCATTTGGAGAGATGGTACAGCAATCGGAGATTAGACACTCAATATGACTAGAACTCAAACATCAATCTTGCCAGCAATTTGAGAAAAGAGCATCTGCCCTTATTTGGGACATTTTAATAATAATGACATCAGATATGTTTTAAGAGATAATGGTACTCATGGCACAATGTCACCAAAACAGTCCAATAAGCAATCTGCTTACAGTGCTTGAGCACTGAAAATGTGACTAATTTAGGGCTGTGAGGTGGTACACATGGTTGAGTGCACATGTTACAATGAACAAGGACCTGGGTTCAGCCCCAACAGCCCCCACCTGTAGAGGGAAAGCTTTGCAAGTGGTGAGGCAGTGTTGCAGGTGTCTCTCTGTCTCTCTCCCTCCCTATCTTCCCCTTCCCTTTCGATTTCTGGCTGTCTCTAGCCAATAAGTAAAGATAATGAAAAGTGTAATAAAAAAAAAGAAATGTGACTAATCCAAATAAGGTATGTTGTGCTTGTAAAATACATATGATATTTTTAAGAGACATGAAATAATTTAAAATGCCTAATAATTTCATATTGATTATATGCTAAGTCATTATTTTCTTGATGTGATTAAATAAAAAATAATTAGAAAAAATATACTTAAATTTTCCATGAAGGAGCTTCCATTTCAGTTTCACATAGAGGCTTCTGAATCAAATCAAGTTCATTTGAGGTGAGAAAGTCAAATGCATTTCCTAGTCAAGCTAAGAAGTCCAGTTAAAAAAGAGAGAGATTAAGTAGTATGGCATTTTAAAGAGAAAAAACAATTCAGGTGTGGTGGGGGGGGCTAAGCTCACTTAGTACAAAACTTTAAGGACCCATGCAAGCATCCGGCTCCCCACCAAGAGGATGGCCACCTCACAAGCAGTGAGACTGGTCTGCAGTGTCTCTCTGTCTCTCTCCCTCTGTACCTCCCCGTGCTCCCTCTCCATTTCTCTCTGTCTTTTCCAATGAAATGAAAAAATGGCCTCCAGGAGCAGTGGATTCATAGTGCTGGCACCAATCCCCAGGGATCACCCTGGAGGTAAAAAATATTAGTAATAAATAAATAAATAAACAAATTCAAATACTATCAATTCAAAAATTAATCAGCTTAATTATGCAAAACCTGACAGATAAGACTAGATTTCCTGTCTGATACAGAGAGAATGCAGCAGTGGACACTAAAAAGAATTGATTTATGAGAAATTCTTAATACAAAGAAAAGTTTGAAGAAATTGGCAGAGAGGTAAAATGTGGTGATTTGAAAATATCTAAAGTAGTTCTTCCTTTGATCATAAGGATATTTAGAATATTTTTGAAATACTCATAATAAATACTTTTTAGATAATAAGAGCAAAACTCAAGGAATTATTGAGAAGATAAGCAACTATATGGTTTAGGTATCTTGTTGTCAAGAGGTTTAAAATTTTAGTAAGATCTTCATGGAAAAAAAATCTATCATTAGCTATCACTAGAAAATAAGACAAACTTTGTAAGTATATTTCTTTGTATCTTTTTCTATTTCCTTGAATAATGACTCATAATTTTCAGTATACAAGCTTTTTTACTTCATTTGTTAAGCTTATTCCTAGATATGGATTTTCCTTTTTTTCTACTATAGTAAATAGGATTAATTTCTGGATTTCTTCTATGTTTGTAATGATAGTTGTCATAGCTCTAATACCTGACCTAAGTGGAAAAGATTTCAATTTCTCATGGCTGAATATAATGCTGGCTATAAAGTCCCACCAAGCTTAAGAGAATAGAATAAAAACTGCAAAAAATGTTTCTGGAATCAGAAAATGCCTAGGACTGCCAAAGCAATATTGAGGTAAAAGAAGAATGAATGCATCATGCTTCCAGACTTCAAGCTATAGTATATGGCTACTGTAACCAAAACTCCCTGATACTGGAACAGTTTCTTCAACAAATTGTGTTGGGAAAATTCAGTTCAGTTCACATTTCCACTACAGAGCCTAAACTTCCCCCAGTCCTGGGACCCTAGGGTAAGGCCCACTTTCCCATATGCTTCTCCCAATTCTTATCAAATAATATTGCATCCAGTGATCGCAACCTAATCAACGCAACAAGTGCCACCCCAGCATGCTTCACTTCAGACTGTGTCCAGAGACTCCAGGTGTGGAATGACAACCCTTCAACTTCATCATTCGGGTGAGACCTTTCCTTTCATAGTATTCTCTAATTCCATCCCAGGTGGTTCACTTCCTAACAAAGTCCCAAAACCTAGATATAGACCAGGTTCCAGGAGATAGAGCATATGTTCACACGTATGCATAAACCAGGGTGAATATATACCTGAAAGCAGTAGTACACTAGAGTTTGCAGTGAGTACCCCCCAACACTTCATCTCCACTATTCCAACCTTTGGGTCCATGATTCTTCAACAATTTGTTTGGCTTTGTAAGTTAACTCTCTTTTCAGCCCCCAAGTTCCAGATGCCATCAGGATGCCGGCCAGGCTTCCCTGGACTGAAGAACCCACCAGTGTCCTGGAGCTCCGCTTCCCCAGAGACCCACCATATTAGGGAAAGAGAGGCAGACTGGGAGTATGGATCGACCCGTCAACGCCTATGTTCAGCAGGGAAGCAATTACAGAAGCCAGACCTTCCAACTTCTGCAACCCACAAGGACCCTGTGTCCATACTCCCAGAGGGATAGAGAATGGGAAAGCTATTGGGGAGGGGATGGGATATGGAGATTGGATGGTAGGAATTGTGTGGAGTTGTACCCCCCCATCCTATGATTTTGTTAATGTCTCCTTTCTTAAATAAATAATTTTTTAAAATTTAGTTGAAACATTCACTATGGGATCACTATGTATCACTGAACACAATGTGTCCAGAGGGATGAAGAACAGGAGAGCTTTCAATGGAGGAGATGGGATATGGGACTCTGGTGGGAATCGTGTGGAAATGTACCCCTCTTATCCTGTGGTCTTGCTGATCATTAAATAATGATAATGTAAACTCGAAGTTAATCAAGGGTTGGATGTTAGACCACAAATTATCAAATTCTTACGGTAAACCACTGGCAGAACAATTTTTAAGATAATCTTTAAAAAATATTTGAGGACTCGAGTCCAAGGAAAACAAAAACAAAAATTAACCAATGGTTCATCACCAAAACAAAAAAACATCCCAGTGAATGGGAGAACATCTTTACATCACACAAAGGCGAAGTAACTAAACATATATAAATATTTTAAAAAAAAACCTTTCTAAACTCAGCAAAAGCAAAATGAAGAAACAAAAAATGACTTCATTATAATACAGAGAGGGGACATTGACAGAATCTTCAAAGAAGAGATCCAAGAGCTGGGTGATGGCGCATCTGGTTGAGCGGACATGTTACAATGCACAAGGACCCAGGTTCAAGCCCCTGGTCCTCACCTGCAAGGGGAAAGCTTTGCAAGTGGTAAAGCAGGGTTGCAGGTGTCTTTCTATCTCTTTACCTTTCTGTCTCCCCTTGCTCTGGATTTCTGAAGGTCTCTATCCAATAAATAAAGATAATTTTAAAAGGAAGAGATCCAAAGAGACAACAGACATATGATAAAATGTTCAACATAACTCTCTACATTATTGCCTATTTTTAGATTGCTTAAGAGACTGTTACTTCCTAATAAATAATACACAGAAAAAGTGGCTATAGGTTTCAACATTAAGATAAGTAAGTAAGAAATGATGATATATAAAGAAAATCCTAAAGAAACAATGGAGTTACTGGCATTACAAATACAAATATTTTTAGATATATGCATCTATACAAATTTTGTTGATTGAGATTATATATCCAAGAAATAGAAATTGACAGGGGAAGAATCATGCAGTTTATTACAACATCCCAAAAACAAAGTAATTAAAAATGGATTTAATTAGTAAAAGATGTACTTTTTTTTTTTCTTTTTACAGAGCACTGCTCAACTCTGGCTTATAGTGGTGCTGGGGATTGAACCTGAGACTTTGGTGCTTCAGGCATGAAAGTCTTTTTGCATAAACATTATGCTGTCTCCCCAACCCAAAAGATGTACTTTTAAAAATGGTTTACCTTCTGCATCCCACAACGACCTTGGGTTCATACTCCCAGAGGGTTAAAGAATAGGAATGCCATCAAGGGGAGGGGATGGGATATGGAGTTCTGGTGGTGGGAATTGTGTGGAGTTGTATCCCTCTTATGGTTCTTTCAATGTTTCCTTTAAAAAAAAAAAAAACAGAAGAGGCTAAAACAACAACAACAACAAAAGGAAGGATGTATATTTAAGAATAAAAAAGGACAAAAAACAAAAACAAAGATAAACCTTGTACTGTACTGGGTAGGGTGTACTGCACCAAAGCAAAGGACTCAGAGGAAGGAGGAGAAGGGAGGGTCTTGAGGCCCTGGTGCATGGTGGTAGAAAAGTTGGTGTGAGAGTGTTATGAGCAGATGAAAATTTATACCCATGTGTCAACCACTGTACAGTAATCCACTAACTTCCCCATGAAGTAAAAAATAAATAAAAAGAAAGAAAAATCAACATAATAAAGACAATATAGCTGTTAATCTGAGACAACTGGTGAAAGGTTATAAGTAAAAGTTTAATTAACTAGTGACTTATCTGAAGAAGGATGGTATAAAAATGTGAAGTTATTTGGTATATTTTAAGGTTTTGTTTTCATAAATACCTATAATTTGTCCTTTTCATCTATTTTGCATGACTTATAAGATTGTAGTGTTAATATTTTTGGACTGTGGTGCTACGTAAATAAAAAAAATTTAAATCTCAAAAAATGGTTTATGTAAGAGAGAAAGAGAGCAAGGCACTGCTCTGTCATGTATGGTGCTAGATATCAAACCTGACATCACACTTATAAAGAATGTGCTCTATCTTTTGAAAAGCCACCTATTTGGCCAAAAGACTGTACTTAGAAAACCAGAAAAAGAATACTATATATATAAATTTAAAAAGATGAAAGTAAGTGGAGAGAGATGATGTTCTTGCAAATCAAAAGGCTCAGTATTATTTCCATACATATATATTAATTCTACTTTAAAATTTTTATTAATCTCTTTATTGGATAGAGACAGCCAGAAATCGAGAGGGAAGGGGGAGATAGGGAGAGAGAAAGAGAGACACCTGCAGCCCTGCTTCATCACTTGAAAAGCCTTCCCCCTGCAGGTTGGGACCAGGGTCTTGACCCCACCCAGGTTCTTGCTCATAGTAACATGTGAGCTCAACCAGATGTGCCACCACCCAGCCCCTTAATTTTTATTGCCAACAGGGTTATCATTGGAACTTATTGACTGCATGACAAGTTCCCTGCTCTGACAGCCATATTTTCCTCTTCTTTTCTTTTCTTTTTTCTTTTTTAGTAGACAGGATATATAGAAATTGAGAGGGGGAGAGAGATAAAGATGGAGTAGAAAGGCACATGTAGACCTACTTCACTATTTGTGATGCTTTCCTTCTGCCGGTGGGAAGAGGGGGGTTGAATTCAAGTCTTCATCCATAGTAATAATATGTGTACTCCACCCTGTGCACCACCCTCAGGTGCTCAGGCTCAGTATTGTAAAGACCTTGATTATCTGTAAACTGAACTTTACATTTAATATAATCACATGCAAAAGGAAAACTGATTTTTTAAAAAAATATATATTTATTTTATTTATTTATTCCCTTTTGTTGCCCTTGTTGTTTTATTGTTGTAGTTACTGTTGTCGTTGTTGGATAGGACAGAGAGAAATGGAGAGAGGAGGGGAAGACAGAGAGGAGGAGAGAAAGACAGACACCTGCAGACCTGCTTCACCGCCTGTGAGGCGACTCCCCTGCAGGTGGGGAGCCGGGGTTCGAACCGGGATCCTTATGCCGGTCCTTGTGCTTTGCGCCACCTGCGCTTAACTCGCTGCGCTACAGCCCGACTCCCGGAAAACTGATTTTTAAAAACTGGTTTTATATATTGATGAGCTAATGCCAACATTTAAATATATATACAAAAGACCCCAAAAGAAGAATAAGAATAAGGCTTCTAAAAGTTTAAGAAAAACAAAAAGATTTTAAATTATGTAGTTTCAAGGCTTGATGTGAGTGTTACTAATTAAGGTAGTGTGGTATTGATATGAAGACAGAAAAATTAAGTCAATGCAAGAAAATGGAGTCTCTAGAAATAAACTCATATGCATAATGGTAGCTGGTTTTCTATACAGTTGCCAAGAGTATCTCAATGCAGGAAGATTTTTTTTTAACAGTGTTAGAACTGGATATTCACATAAAAACAAGAACTATCTGTACTCCTTACTAAATAGGCACACAACTCAATTAAAATACAGAATTAAGTAGATGGTAAAAACTTCTAGAATGAAAATTTTACAGGAGACAACACACACACATTAAAACAATGGTATTCAAAAGATATAAAAAACAAATTTATTAAAATAGACTTTATCAAAATTTTAAAAGTCTTCAATAAGATAGTAAAATTGGATATTTGGGTAATTACTAGGTAAATAATTGCAACAATTGTGTAGCAATAAACATGCAAGATATTTGAATAATCATTTACTAAAGAATACGCACAAATAATAAATGCATGAAAAGTTCTATGATCAGTCTTCTACAAAATGCTCTCAGTGTGATAAAACCCCTCTAGGATAGCTGAAATTTCAAGGGCTGGAAATAGTAAGGGTTTATAAATATGTGGGACTAAGGGAAATCTCATATCTTTCCTCTGGGGAAATAAAATTGGATAGCCACTTCTACTTTTGAAAACAGTGTGGAAATGCCTCATGCATCTGCATGCTATAAACCTCTACAGTTTTACCTCTAGAGATTGCCCAATAACAATGAAAACATATACCCACTCAAAGACTTCTACCTATTTTTTTTCATGGCAGCTTTACTCACAACAGACCCAAACTATAAATATTCCAACTATCCATGAACTGGCAAATGAATGAATAAACACATTTTAAGTCTAAGAAATAAGTTATATTTGGCAACAAAAAGGAATGGGTCACTGGTACACAAAATTGTATAATTCAATATAGAAAACATTACACATAAGGAAGGTTCACCTACCAAATACCATGTTTCATGATTGTATGTATATAAAAATGAAGAGTAGGATAAACTAACCTCTATGAAAAAAACAGTGCTTGACTGAAACCATGAGTTCAGGTGGAAGACATCTAAAAGACATAAAAGAATATTTTGAGGTAAGAGAAGTATTCTATATTTTAATGATGATTATCTGAGTGCTGATTATTAAAATATGTCAGGTCATATATTTTAAATAGGTGTATTTTGCTTTATACAGATTACACCACAATCAGAGTGGTTTAAAATATGCATAGAAAAGATAATAAATACTATTCAGAGGGGCAGGTTCCATTTTGAGAATAGGAAGCAGTAAAGAGATTTTGGTCAGTACCTATCATTTATTGGTAATATTTAAGAAGATTCTGAGGAAAAACTTTGGTTTCCTGATTTTCAAGCAAATTCACCTTTCTGCTTGAAGTCTGGGAACTTTCAAAACATCTACAATAGAACTTTACTCAATTTATTGCATTAAAAATTTATTAATACCACAGATTTTTCTCATATTTGTGAATGGTATGTTTGTGCATAGAAAAATATTTTGTAACTTGAGACAAATAATGTCAATGTATTTCATCTTGAACCTCATATATCCCAGGTCAAGTTAATTGGAATTCTGAGGTGAAGCCTCTTGTCTTTTCCCCAACTATGCCAAGTTATTTCACGCTTCAGTTCTTTCCACTCATACTGCTTTCTGGGCCTGAAATTTTGTTCTGCATCTCTGCTTGGTTGGCTCTTACTCACTCTTCCAGACCCAATTTAAAAATTGTTTCTTCTAAAATCATCATTCTGTATCAATGACGTGTTTATTAAAATGAGTTGTTGTATTTGTTTGGCTTTGTATGTTAACTCTCTTTTCAGCCACCAGGTTCCAGATGCCATCAGGATGCTGGCCAGGCTTCCCTGGACTGAAGACCCCACCAATGTGCCCTGGAGCTCCGCTTCCCCAGAGACCCACCATATTAGGGAAAGAGAGAGGCAGACTGGGAGTATGGACCAACCAGTCAATGCCCATGTTCAGCGGGGAAACAATTATAGAAGCCAGACCTTCCTCCTTCTGCAACCCACAATGACCCTGGGTCCATGCTCCCAGAGGGATAGAGAATGGGAAAGCTATCAGGGGAGGGGGTGGGATATGGAGATTGGGTGGTGGGAATTGTGTGGAGTTGTACCCCTCCTACCCTATGGTTTTGTTAATTTATCCTTTCTTAAATAAATAAAAAAAAAAAGAGCTGTTGTACTACACTCTACTTCAAGACATTTTAGAGATCTAATTTTCTGTCTTTGGGCCCCCAAAATGAGTAGGCTCAAAGTTTAAAAAGAACATAACATGGGGAAGGTCTTATAAGTGGTTCAATATGGAAGTAAAGTAGAGGAATTTTCAGTGAAGAGTCCTCAATTTCATGAAACTTCACTTTCAAATTTCTGAGAGAGTGCTAAAAATTATGAAATAACAAGCAAAAACTAATTGGTCATCTTTGGGAGATTATAAGTAAACAAGTCCTCATCTTTAAAAAATGCTAAGGAGAAAATCTCAACCACTTACTCTCCTTATAGAAATGGACCATATCACTGGGTGGTCAAGGAGTATATCATGGAATACACTTATCTATATAAATATCCCAGCATATTATTTGTGGAATAATTAAAATATATTTTTTGCAATGATTAAATCAAGTTATCTAAGCACTGAGCATCCATGACTGCTAGCAAAACTGAGGATGAAAAAGCTAGACAACACATGCCTCCTTAATTAAATGATACACCAGACAGACAGAAGACACATTCACACACACCACTTTCAAAAGAAATGGAACATTGGTTTCTAACAAACTTTCTTGAACATAGAAAGGCTAAAGGAACACACTGAAATACACCCATGAGTAAATAAAACATGAAGTCCATTCTTATAGATGGAATAGATGCTGTGTTCCCTCAACAGAAGACTGTTTTTTAAGATTATTTTATTTAAAATGGGCAGGAATATGCTGTGAACATTATGAGCATATCTTATCTACAAGAAATGCTAAAGTGGCAGCCTTGTATCTGGCACAGTGGAAAGGGCACAACAGGCAACTATGAGGTGTTGAGTTCCAGCTCCATAATCGCATGAGCCAGAATTATGCACGCTCTATTTCTCTTTTCTTTCCCTTTCATCAATCAATAAATACATCTTTAAAACAAACAAACAAACAAAAACAAAAAACAAGTGGTGGTACAACCCATTGAGGACACACAGCACAATGCACAAGGACAGGGTTCAAGACCTGGTCCCCATCTGCAGAGAAGCAGCTTCACAAGTGTTGAAGCAGTGCTGCAAGTATCTCACTTTCTCTTTCCAGCTCTATATTTCCTCCTCCCCTATCTATTTCTTTCTATCCTAGCCAATAAAAAGAAAGGAAAGAAATGGCTTCTAAGAGTGCAGGATTTATCATGCAGAATCCAAGCCCAACCTTGGTGACAATAAAAAAGAAAAAGGAAATACTGAAGGGAGTAACTAAGTTGGAATGAAAGAGGGCTAGAGAGTAACACAAATCCAAATATATACACAGGAAAAAGTAAATAGAAACAGTATGAGGGGACCAGGCAGTGGCACACCTGGTTATGCACTCACATTACAGTGTGCAAGGACTCAGGTTCAAGCCCCTGGTCCCCATCTGCAGGGGGAAAGCTTCATAAATGATGAAGCAGGGCTGCAGGTGTCTCTCTGTCTCTCTCCATCTCTGTCTCCCCTCACCTCTCCATTTCTCTCTGTCTCTATCCAATAATTAATAAATATTTAAAAAATAAAATAAGCAGTGTGAGTATATAGTTTTCTCATTTATATTTTTCTCATTTATTTAATTATATTATTAGACAACTACATAAAATAAATTTATAAAGCTATTCTGATAGGCATACAATATACAAATGATGATGGCATCACATTAAGAAAGGAAGGTATGGGACCATGTACAAGCAAAATTATTCTGTATTTTTTAAATTAAACTGGCATTAATTACAACTAGATTTTACAAATAAATTATACTAACATAATATTAATTACAATCACTAAAGCAACTACTGAGTAAAGTTTCAAAAATATTAAAATAATTAACAAAGGAATTTTAATGGTACACTAAAAATTAATACAAAAGAAGATAGCAATGGAGGAATGGATATAAAAATAAATTTCAGCATATATATACATACATATGTATATGTATGTATATATAAAACAAAAATGAACATTGTAGATATGAATCCATATTACATTAAATATAGCCATAAATACTCTAATTAGAGGGAAATAGTAAAGATGGCTTTTCTTACATCCATTCTATTGCCTGACCTTCCAGCATGGCTTCTCCCCTTCTTTATTCAATAAACATTTGTTGTTGTTGTTTTTTTAAGTCAATAGTAGAAGAGCAAATCAAAATTAGTAACTATCATGTTTCTTTAAGAGGCCAATTTTATATCTAAATTTGAAAGTAATGATGGGAAGGCAGGACCAAGGTGGTCACATAGAGAGAATATCTTTTCCCTGCCCAGATAAATAGCAAACTCACAGCAATACATGGAAAACTCCACACAGAAACAGGCTTGGATACTAAATAAAGCTTCCATGGTAAGGAACAAAAGCTGAACATTCAGGTGGCAAGGCACAGAGAGGACTACACCCAAGGTAAAAAGTCATTTTGCACAGTAAGCCACAATACTGAAGAAATGAATCATGTACAGAATGTTAATATACCAAGCAGAATAAAGCTTAAATATTTCAAGATTTTAATCCTGCATTTCTATACCTAAATAATATAATAATTGAAAAATATAAAATTAAAAGCTATAAACTGAGTGAGAGTGGTGGGGACAGAATTTTGGGGGACCATGGCTTCCTGAGTGGATTCAGTCATACACTGGAAATCAGTTTCCATAGTAACAGACCCTGGGGGCAGATCAGAGAGAAGTTTTCCCCTTTCCAGATCACAGTCTGCCAGATTGTTTCCCCTACAGCTTATGAAGCACCTGCAATCTCAAACTTCTGGTCACTACCCAGATTGGCTTGATTGTGTCGCTATAGTCTTTCAGCCAGGCACTTGTGACTATGAACACCTTGTCACTGCCAAGTCCTACTCTAACACATTCCTAGCTCAGGTCATGATGGAACATCAAACATAATGGACAGAGAAAATCACACACACTGATGGAAACAAGACTTCAGTTTTAAATTAAACCCCAATTTTTAACAGAGCTATCTAAACTTTCTAATGAAAAGTTCAAAGCTATAGTACTAAAGGTGCTCACCAAAATTTAAAGTTCAATGGAAGAAATTTTCAATAAAGTTAAAGAAAGTATGAAAGTAGTCATAAAGGAAATCGGATGGCTAAAGAAAACAGTCACCAAGCTAATATATATTAGAGAAGACTATCTGCAGAGAGACAGAAGTCAAAGTTGATATGGCAAGTTGGAGGATAGGGTAGAAGAAACCATTCCATAAAAAGGATGAGGGAGATAGTTTGTCAGGTAGGAAACAAGCCTTGCTAGATTCACAGCCAAGATCTGAGTTCCAAAACCACAGGAGGTGTTCTATGATGTCTCTCTATTTTTCTCTTTTTCTGAATGAAAAAGCATCCCAGAATGATGAAACCATGCATGTGTGGAGACAGTCATGCAAAAATAAACAAACAATTGAAGCAAATGACAATAATATAAGAAAGTTGTAGTAAACATCAAGAGAAACAACATGTATATCACAGGAGCACCAGAGCACCAAAAGATGAGAGTTTTTATTTAAAGAAATATTGATGATAATATCCCCTACCTTAAGGAGATAAATGACTAGATCCAGGAAGCTTTAAAAGTTGAAAGCAGAATAAATTCAAACCTAACCAAACCAAGGCACATATTATTTAAAATTGCCAAGATTAAGACAAAAAGAAAATTTTGAAAGTATCAGGATAAAAACAAATATGACCTTTAAGAATATCCAGCAAGACTATTAGCAGATTTCTTGGCAGAAACGCTAACGGTTAGGAAGAACTGATCAGATATCCAATATTCTATCTAGGTTATTAAATGGATTTTGAAGAGTGGTGGAAAGTTTTTCAGATGAATACTAAAAAAAAAAAATCATTTCACTAAAGAAACACTATGAGAACTACTAAAGTAACTTATATAAAAGGAATGTACTCACCACAGTGGGAAAATAAAAAGACAAAACAAGCAAACAAGGGACATCAAATTTAAAGATAAGCTTATGATATGGACTGCAGAATCAAGGTTACTGGTGGATCTTAGAGGACAGGAGTTGCAAAGGTAGAAGAGGTCCTATTGGGAGCTGGTGTGGCAACACATTGAAGACATGAGAAACTGTACTAAAACTTTTGTCATCATGCAAACCAATGTTATCTCAAAAACAAATATAATTATTAGAAAATGCAAAAAAAAAGAAAACTACACTCCAAAAAATAAAGTGAAAACATACGATTCAAACATACTAGCAAGATAACTGGAATGACTACATAAACAACAGATAATGGTAAGCAAGAAATTTTCACTAGATGAATAAAATATCAGTTGATAATTATGAAAGAACTAATTAATCAAGAGAAGTATAAATTTTAAACAAAAGTCATCAAACAGTAGAGTACAATCTACATAAAATTCATATTTGGAAAGATAGTTACTTCAGTACTGCTTTAATAAATTAAAAAATCTAGGAAAATTTATGCTACAAACAGAATAATAACTGTTGATTACAATGCAGGGAAATAAAAAGGCACACAGACCAGTGAAACAACTAAAAGTAGAGAAATAAGATCCCATACCTATGGACATCTACTTTTTTGACAAAGGGGTCCAAAGCATTAGATAAAAGAGAGTCTTTTTAACAAATGCTTTTTGGAAAACTGGTTGAAATGTGCAGAAGAATGAAACTGGACAACCAGAGTTTCACTAGGCACAAAAATAAATGCATAGAATATTTGGATTTTAGACTAAAAATCATGAAATACTTATAGAATAAAACACTGGAAAAACTGTTTTTATTTATTTATTTATTTATTTATATAAAGGAAACACTGACAATACCACAGGATAAGAGGGGTACACTCTACACAATTCCCACCACCCAATCTCCATATCCCATCCCCTCCCCTGATAGTTTTCCTATTCTCTAACCCTCTGGGAGTATGGATCAAAGGTCATTGTGGGATGCAGAAAGTGGAAGGTCCAGCTTCTCTAATTGCTTCCCTGCTGAACATGGGCGTTGACAGGTCGACACATACTCCCAACCTGCCTCTCTCTTCCCCTAGTGGGATGGGGTTCTAGGGAATCGGAGCTCCAGGACACATTGGCAGGGTTGTCTGTCCAAGGAAGTCTGGTTGGCATCATGTTAACATCTGGAACCTGGTGGCTGAAAAGACAGTTAACATATAAAGCCAAACATGTTGTTGACTAATCATGAAATTAATGTCTGGAGTAGTGCAGATGAAGAGCTGGGGGGGGGGGGTCTCCATTCTGCTGATAGCTAGTAGGCATATTTTAGTTATATTCCAAAGCTCCTATTGGAAAAGCAGTTTTTAATGTAGTTTTGAAAAAAAACCATCAAGTATAACTGCAATGAAAACAAATGATAATTTAAATAAACTAATGAGATTATATTAAACTAAGAAATCTCTTCATAGCAAAAGGAACCACCACCAAAACAGATTCATTATGGAAAGGGAGATAATTTTTACATGCCATACATTACACAAAGAGCTAATAACTAAAGTATATAAAGAATTCACTAAACTCAGAAATAGAAAAGTTTAAAAAAAAAACATTTAAGATGGGAAGAGGGCATGAACAGAATCTTCATAATAAAAAAAGATATCCAAAGAGTCAGAAGACATATGAAAACATGTTCAAAGTCCCCTATCATTAAATACAAATAAAGACAATGAAATACTACTTTATGCCCAATGAATGTCCTACATTAGAAAGGACAGTAAAAACAAGTGTTGGTGAGGATGTGGAAAAAAGTACGCTTCTACACTGCTGGTATAGAATGCAAGTTGGTTCAACCTCTGTGGAAAAAGAGTCTGGACACTTCTCAAACAATAGAAATGGACCTACTCTATTTCCAGCAATTTCTGTCCTAGGGATATTTCCAAAGGAAACAAAATTATCCAAAGAGACATATGTATCAATGTTAACAGCAGTACAATCTGTAATTGTTCAAACTTGGAAGCAACCCAGATGCCTAATGACAGATGAATGTTTAGGAAAGCTGTGATATATACCTAATTGAATACTACACAGCTATTCAAAATGACGGAGTCAACTCCTTTGTCTCATCTTGGATGGAACTTGAAGGAATAATGCTAAGATAAACTGAAAAGATAACAATGAACAGCAGATTATCTCACTCAATGGTGGAATTTAAGAAACAAGGACAAAAAGAGAAGACATAGTAAAACTTGCACTATGTGCTTAAAAGCAAAAGATTCTGAGGAAGGAGGGTAGGAAGGTAAGAGGGCTGATAGGGGAGACTTTAAGGTCCTGGTGCATGATGGTGGAAAAACACCAAGGTTGGAGGTGAGAGGGCTTTGCTGAAACCTATCAGTAAGAGTTGAGAAGTTGTATCAATGTATCAACAACTGTACTATAACCATTAACCTCCCAATAAAGTGAATTGACAAAAAAGAAATTGGGAATATTAGACTTATGATACATCACTACTGAGAAAAAAAAAGTTTTCATTTTTTATTTTGGGAAATAGTTTAACATTTAACCCTGAAAGTCATAAATGTGTATTTTAATTTTAATATTTAGAAATAAAATTGATTCCTTCCCATGTATTCCAAAGATTTGTCTTTCTATAGATTTTTCTCTCATAATTTATAATCTACAAAGTGTTTCTTATAGAATTCTTGTTTCAAGTTATTTCAAATTAAGTGAGAAAGACATTTGGGGATCACTCTGTGGGCAGTCTGTCTAAACATTTTCCCAGTCTTTTACAGTTACCTCATCAACACCTAATTTGACAGTATTTTAAAGCTACTCTTCTTTATTGAATCTTTCTGAAGCCTTTAATTTAGTTTAAATTGAACCACTAACTTTCTCTACTTTCAATTTATATTTCAGCAGATTTAGGGGTATTTAATTAAAACATATAAAGAGGAATTAACAACAGTAAGTAGCAAAGACAGTTTTTCACGTTTTGGTTTTTTTATGCAGTTCTGGAACTTTGCTTCTGCATGGTACCACTCAGTTGCCTCCATGAGCCATTTCTTTTACTCTTTTTTAGAGAGCAAGAGGGATAGCCATACATACAGAGAGGAGAGACACCACAACACCAAGTAGTCCCCTGATATGAGAACTTTAATCCAGGACATCATGCATAGTAAGCCAAACAGTCTATTAAACATTCTATTGAAAGATTTCCCTCTGGTCCCAAAAAAGATTTAAAAGGAAAATAACTGACTCTTGACAAGCAAGTGACTTAGCTAGTACTGTTGGAAGGATGACAGACAAGCAAAGAAAGGTGTGCCACGGACACAGGTTAGCAGATAAAACAAAAAAGGGAACAACTCAGTCTGTCCCAGTTAAGTGGAGGTCACCCAGAATAATTTTTGTTATGCTTCAACTTGATATTCCCAGATAGATGAGCAGGTCATTGTGCACACACAGAATAGCAGACAACAGAATAGACTTGTGCAATATAATTTAAGGGATTTAATTACTATTTATAAACCAGGGTCTTAGTTGTCTGTGCTCTTAGTTGACAGTGTTCTTCAGTTTCTAGTACACATGCTGCAAAGAGATGGTAAACATTAATTCGTTACGAATACGTCTCCCTCCTCAATTAAAATCCCAGATAGTGTCTTCATTCCCCTCAGTATGGATTTTTGATAAGTGTCTTAGATAAAATTATAGAAAATGGATTCAAATCCTGTCCTTTTTACTTCCTAGGCTGGGAAATTATCAGGTTTAAACTCTAAGCACCAATGAGCATCTTACCTCACCTTGCAAAACTTACAGTACTAAATAGGTCTGATCTAATCACATAGTAGAACAAAATACTTGAGTAGGTAAAAAATATGGACTTGACCAACCCTGGCTGACTTTAAAGATGGAGATAGTCTTGAACCAAGGATGTGGGAAGCCTCTAGAAATGGGAAATTACCAGAAGCAAATCACTGGCAGAGAAAGGAGACCTTAGTCCTACAACAACATAGAACTGAATTTTGCAGCCAGAGGCACACTATGTTGAGCACAGATACTACCATGTGCAAGGACCCGAGTTTTTTTTTTTTTTTTAGAAAAGTTTATCATTTATTTTTTGACTCTGATTTTTTTTATTGGGGAATTAATGTTTTACATTCAACAGTAAGTACAATAGTTTGTACATGTATAACATTCCCTAGTTTAAGTCTCCAGTCCCTACTTGCAGAGGGGAAGCTTCATGAACATTGAAACTATGCTACATGTATCTCTCTTTTCCCCCCTTGTACCCTCTCAATTTATCTCTGTCCTGTCAAATGTAAGAAGAAAAATAAAGCAATAAAGAACAGAGTCTTATCAGCAGTCTGAACAAAGAAGCACAGCTCCCCCCTACAACCTCAGATAGAAATACAATCTTGCCCAAACTTTGATAGTAGCTCCTCTAATCTACAGAACTATAAATTAATAATTTTGAGTTATTTGAATCTGATAGAATGGTGTCATTCATTATGGTAGCAATAGGAAAATAAAATTATTAACTCATCCACAGGTTGAGTAAAATGGAACTGTGTTCAATTTAAAATGAGATAATTCATAAAGAAAGCTTTAAAGAGCCTATCACTTACTGTTAACAATAGCACAATTGTTATTTTGTTATCTTGTCATTGTTACTATCCTCAGTGAGATTGTTTTTATTGATATAATTTTGGGAACCAATTATGTGTCTCTTGGTGGAAATATTATTTTCTAATTTATCTTGGAATTCTCACTATGAGCAAGCTGTCACACCATTGGGAAGTGCTTAAATTCTTGTGTGTAATTACATTTTTCTGAAGAAATTTATAAAATGCAGGACTCTGTATTATCTAGATCTTTGATCCTGAGCTAAATAATAATCAGAACATTTGGTAATAAGTAGTACCCGCTCTTTTTTTAACTTACTATCTTTATTTATTGAATAGAGAGAGTCAGAAATCAAGAGGGAAGGGGGAGCTAGAGAGGGAGAGAGACAGAGATACCTGTAACAGAGATACACCTGTAACACTGCTTCATCACATGCAAAGCTTTCCCCCTGCAGGAGGAAACTGGGTACTCGATCCTGGGTCCTACTGCACTATAATGTGCGCTCAATCAGGTAGGCCACCAACTGGCCCCATTAGTCCCCACTCTTTAAGTGAAATAAAAGTGAACAAAAAATAATTTAAAAGTATAGAAACTAGGGCAGGGGTAGATAGCATAATGGTTATGCAAAGAGACTCTCATGCCTGAGGCTCCAAAGTCCCAGGTTCAATCCCTGCACCACCATAAACCAGAGCTGAGCAGTGCTCTGGTAAAAAAAAAAAAAAAAAAAAAGAAACTTGTATTTTGTAATTGGGTCTTGAATATGCAAATGAGAATGTCAATAGTGATGAGGAATGCCAAACATACACTGGACTAAATGTGCTGCAACATTTCCTAGCTGCTTTTTTGACATGGTTGTTAAAAGGTGACTTTTATGAATGGCAAAACCTGTGTGGAACCTACACATACATCTTCAACATTGCTACTTCTATTGTGGTACTAGACATATTAGAAGTTATTATTTCCCTCTCATTCTGCTCAATAAGGCTTAGAAGAAAAGATGAACAACCATAGTAAAAACAGCTTTGTGATTTCCTTTATAAATTTTTTGCCAGTCAGTATTCAAATTGTTCCAAACTGATGCCCGTTTGTGTTACCACATGCACAGACTACTCATCAGGGATTACACCAAAACGATATTAGAATAGAAAGAGGCTTCAAGAAGTTGAATTGAATTATTAGAAACCCTGCAACTAAGACACATTTCCCCCTAAGCTTCTATTTTCTTTGCTCACAGTGACTTCCCCAGGGCTTCAGCAGCATAATTTTCCCTGCTTTGGAAAACCATGCTGTAGTTTTCAATGAATCAACTAGGTTTATATAATTACTTAGCTGAAGTTTACTGACAAAACTGTGGAGATACTGCAAAGAAGCATGTAAGCTAAGCAAAAAACAAGAAAAAAAAGCCTTTTTTAGATGCCAGAGTTTCATTTTAGGTAGCTATTTATTTTTTAACTTTTTTATATTTATTTTCCCTTTTGCTGCCCTTTTCATTGTTGCTATAGTCATTATTGTTGTTACTGATGTTGTTGTTGTTGGATAGGCCAGAGAGAAATGGAGAGAGGAGGGAAAGACAGAGAGGGGGAAAGAAAGATAGACACCTCCCGACCTGTTTCACTGCCTGTGAAGCAACTCCCCTGTAGGTGGGGAGCCGGGGCTAGAACCAGGATTTTAACTCTGGTCCTTGTGCTTTGTGCAACCTGTTGCACTACCACCCAACTCTCAACACTATTTTTAAATGCTTGAGAATATGGGGCGGGGGTTTCAAGAGAACTGAATTCATCTGCGTGGTTCTAATTGCCTCCACTTCCTGGTTATCATGATATTGTACCATCTCTTCCCCATGATTGTGGATCTGATTTGTGACTTCTTTTTTATATATATATTTATTTATTTTCCCTTTTGTTGGCTTTGTTTTTTATTGTTTTTGTTATTGATGTCGTCGTTAGATAAGACAGAGAGAAATGGAGAGAAGAGAGGAAGACAGAGAGGGGGAGAGAAAGATAGACACCTGCAGACCTGCTTCACTTCCTGTGAATCTACACCCCTGAGGGACTGGGGGGGGGGAGGGTTGGTGTTGAACCAGGATCCTTATGCCAGTCCTTGAGCTTTGCTCCACATACCCTTAACCAGCTGCGCTACCGCCCGGCTTCCTGATTTGTGACTTCTCAGTTGCCAAATATAGCAAATGTGGCAGGCAAGGTTCACATAAGATTATATCAGTGCTCTTGGAGCGAGACATTCTCTTCTTTGCTGATTTTCAAGAAGCCAGATGCAGCATTAGTAATGGTCCTGTGACATGCTACTGAAGGTTGTCTTTGTCTTCTGGCCAGTACAAAGCTATAACTCTCAAGCCAGAGAGCCTTCCAGGGGACTGAACTCTACCAATTACCTCTGAGCTTGAAGTGGATTCCTTCCCTAGTAGGGATTCAGATGAGACACATACTGTGATTGACAGACTGACCAGAAGTTTTGCAGCCATTAAAAGGGAATATGTAACAGCCATTTCTGGACTCATGAAACAGAAAATGTGAAGTTACCTGTTTATGCTGTTATAGACAACTAATGTACTAACACACTAATCCTTGTTATAGTAATGAGCCTTTAACTACACAGGTTCAAAACAAAACTTTACTTGCAAAGAGTATGAAAAATAGTCTAGCTATAAGCTGTTGTTTCCTGTTTCTTCAGTACAAACTAAATCTCAAGACAGTGGCAGCTATTGACTTGCTATAATATGTTGTCTGTGAGTTCCTGGCTGATATGCAGAAGCTAGAGGTTTCCAGACTTTATCTGAGGACTGGCTTTGTATTCAACTAAGCACCAAGGTTATTTAGAAGAGTTATGATTTCTCCTTTTAAAGATTTATTTATTTATTTATTTATTGAAGGAGAGACAACAGAGCACTGCTCAACTCTGGAGATTAAACCAGTGGACTATGGGGTCTCAGACATGCAAACTGGTATATGAACAGGAAGCTATTTCACCTGCCCTCTTTATGGTCTTCCTTATCTCAGCTATAGCTGATCACCAAGTCAGGAAAGAGCATGTCCCCAATGCTTCTAAAACTCTTCTGGTTCTTTTCATTCATACTCTAAAACCCTGGTTTAAGCATCATCATCATCTCCCACCTTTTGACTGTATCAATCTCCTCCTGTTTTTCTCACCATTCATAGTCATTTTCTACACAGGTTTGACAGTTATTATTTGCTCAAGGAATATATAAAGCAATACATATTTTTATAAAAGTTTCACCCATACTCTAAAGTAAGCAAAGGGTAGTGATGTATCATAAGTATATGCATTATGAAACATCAAAATGTATATCTTAAATATGCAACCTTTTGTTATATTAAACATATTTCAATAAAACTGAAAATATAAGTTTAAGAGAATTAAATATTTTAATATGTTTCTTTAAAAGACTTACTAGCTTCTTCCAACATGAAGACCCCAAATCTCATCTGCTATACTCTTACTTTTAGGTTCCCGGTTATTAAATAATTTTCCTGCTTTATAGCCTAATGCTTTCCAGTCACCAAGTTGCAGAAGCTACCAGGATGCCAATCTGACTTCCCTGGACAGATGACCTCACCAATGTGTCCTGGAAACCTACCTCTCCAGAGCCCTGCCCCACTAGGGAAAGATAGAAACAGGCTGGGGTACGGATCGACTTGTCATTGTCCATGTCCAATGGAGAAGCAATTATAGAAACCAGAACTCCTACCTTGTGCACCCCATAAAGATCTTTGGTCTATACTCCCAGCAGGATAAAGAATAGGGAAAATTCCAATAGAGAGGACGGGATATAGAACTTTCGTAGTGGGAATTGTGTGGAATTGTACCCCTTTTATCCCACAATCTTGTGGATCATTATTAACTCGCTAATAAAAAATACATTTATTTTTAGATGAGTAAATAAGGAAGCTATGGTACATATACAGAATGAGGAAACTGTGAGAAACGAAAAGATTTCTGTCTTTTATAGCAATACTAATGGAACTGATGAAGATTATGTATGCTAAATTAAATAAATCAAAAGGAAAGGGACAAATACCAGATGATATCATTCATTGGTGAAGGGAAATGGTACTTCAGTGATGGGAGAGATGTGTTCCCTCTCTTTTGGAGATAAATGAAATTGTAACCCTGTGGTAATAATATTTTAAAGTAACATTTTGTAAAATAAAATTTCCTCAATAAAATGAAGATATATGTCATATATATTTAGTGTATTTCTCAAAACAGGTACCTAAGCATCAGTTAACCTTTTTCTTAAGTCTAAAAGTCATGTTTTCACATATGCCAATGGCCAAGTATTTACACATGTGTGTATTTATCCTTATGTTTCCCAGTGAGAAGGGAGAGGCAGCAAGGAGACAGGACAGATGATGTAGGGCTAATCATCACCACAGACTGAGAATAACATAAGACTCTACTATGTAGTACTAGGTACTCTACAGTTCTGATTAACATTTAGCTCCCCAGTGGTTTGAGACAAGTCATAAAGCACATATTTGACCAATAATTTCTTTTAGTTATCTATGTTGTTGATATCTATGTTTGTTCAAAAGTTCAGCATAACTGAAATGGATGATTAGCAAACCTCCTATTGGATACCATGACTCTGCTAGTGCCCATGATCTGAAGGGTCTTTGAGATTTGGCCACACTACACCTATAAAACACTTCAGGCACACATGAACATATAGATATCTTTTGTGATTCACAAACAGAAAAATGATTGAATTGCATCATAAAATTTACCCAAACATTTTGTTTAGACCTTTCCCCATCTCCCTACCATTTTGAGGAATGGAATAGTATTTACAAAAGTCATTGCCTTTCAGGACAAAAAAAAAATCCAAGAATTATTGTAAAAATAGGGTTCTTCTGCAGGACATAACCAGAATTGAGGCAGAGAAAAAAAAATGTTGTAAAGTGGTAAACTCACATTTCTCATAGCTGCAGGTGTTTATTTAAAATTACAGGTTGTACAACAACTTTTTCTGCACTGATGATTTGAGGAATCATGAAAAGCTATTGAGTAAGGCTCTTCTTTAGCCAAATAACAGCCTCTTAAAACGTGAAAATTAAGAGTATTTTTAAGAAGTAGGGTTGTGATTTCCCTTTGTGGTTCTATCTATCCAATATGGTAGTTGCCAGATGCATGTGGCTATTATAGTGTGCTTACATAGAAAATATCACTGAAATTTGAATACCTAATATATTTTTAAAATGTGAAATGTCTAGTTAACAATTTAAAATATTAAATTATTTAAGTGATTTTGTGGGTATCTTGAAATATACTATTAAGGTCATATCACCTCTCATTTTAATGGCAATGTGGTTGCTAGTAAACTTGAAATAGTATATGCGACTCATTTCAAATTTCCAGTGATCAGTATCATTGTCAGTAAGCAAATTCTTTAATAATGAAAGAAATGAATAGTACCTATGTGAACATTACATTTTATTTCTCAAGGGCAGAGAATCCATCTTCTTTGTGCTCAATAAGCACTAATTTACCAAGCCCAAGGAAATAGAGTGGTAGGGGAAGCTCTATGTGTTTCCTAGTCCTTTTTAAATGGAATAGTTGTATCCTTTAAATATAATTTTAGTTCCTTTTGCTTTCACACTTCTATTATTATTACTTACCCTGCAAAACACTAGTTGTAGTTAATGATTATTCAGGTCCATTTTCTGGTAATTAAGTTGCATGTGCACAGAAATTTCATGTTAGTAGCTCATCATTACATTATTTTATCAGGAAGGCTTCTCAGTTGCAAGCAACAGGGAATTACTCTGAATAAGCTGAGTAGAAAAAAAATACACTTAAGGACATCTGAAAACCCACAAAGAAGCCCAGAAGATGGAGAAGGTGGCTTAGTAAATACACAGAAAATGGAGAACACTGAGGCAGCAGAGATATAATCAATGATCCTCCTTGAATTCTGACATGGACTTTACTGAGTAATTAATGATGCCAATGTAATGTTTCCATAGACCCTGGATTTTTTTTCTCTCTCCCAAATCCTATGTGGAAGTGTTTGACTGAGGGATCCTGGTATTTATTGCCTGTTCTCACTGCACTGGGTGTCAGCTGACCCTGTGCACTTCAGGAATGAGGTCCCTGCTCACTAACCTGGACTCACACACTGAAGCCTCCTTAGGTCAGATCAGTGGGTTTATAGCTAATGGTATCTATATACTTTCCCCATATTTGGGAGCTACTATGTACCCTGATCCAGCTTTCTAGTCCTTTTCCCAACTCTGACACAATCCTCCCAGACAATACTTTTAGCCCACCTGTATATTAGCTGTCCTGCCCAGGAAAAATTAGTAGTCACAGGCACATTGGAATATACCAAAAACAGACTTCCTAGCTTTTTCCAAAATGGAGACCCCAAATCTCATCTGCTCTACTCTTACCTTTAGGTTCCTGATTATTAAACTATTTTTTTCTGCTTCATATCTTTATGCTTTTCAGCCAACAAGTTGCAGATGCTACCATGACACCAAACTGACTTCCCTGGGCAGACAACCTCACTAATGTGCCTTGGAACACACTTCCCTAGAGCTCTACCCCATTACCCACTATGGAAAGACAGAAACAGGTTGGGAGTGTGGCTCGACCTGTCACTGCCATGTCCAGTGGTGAAGCAGTTACAGAAGCCAAAACTTCCACCTTCTGCTCCCCATGAAGATCTTTGGTCCATACTCCCAAAGGAATAAAGAATAGGGAAGTTTCCAATGGAGGGGAGGGAATGTGCAACTCTGGTGGTGGAAATTGTATGGAATTGTACCCCTCTCATCCCACAATCTTGTTGATCATTATTAAATAATAAATAAATAACAAATTTGAGAAAGAAGTTCATATTCTGGTCCTTTTTTTAAAAAAATGACAAATATGTCTACAAATCCTTCCAGAAACACCACTTCTGCACACTATACAACATCAGATCTTAGGCTTGGCAATAGGGTAGAAACAAATTGGGAATACTTATTTTCAGTGAAATGGATGCCAGTCTCTTAAATATAGCATGACTTGTAATGCATCCGCTTATGAAAATAAACTTTGTGATTTAAATTTTACACAAACTTCCTGTGCTTTCTAAAATTAAATTGGCCCTTTCAATGTGTCTCTAATGAGGATTGAATTTTAGTTTCAGAACCTTTCAGTTTTTTTCAATCTGCAGACATTTGCTGACCTATTAGTCTTTGTTCAGCCTCTAAGAATGAAAGATCAAGGAACAGCAGATAATTGCATATAGACATCTCCATTAAAGGGGACCATGTAGGTCTTTTTTGCAGTTGTTAACGGTCTGTTGACACTCACTATGTGAGTAACTCATTATATTCTTGACTTAATAGGGAACTATGCCTATAATTAGTTATTCACAGCTTATGATACTTATTTAAATTATCAAATTAAAATTCCCTTTAATTCCTTACTTAAAAATATATATATACCCATCAAAGTAAGCCATACCCATCTAAAAAATCAACAGTGCCAAAGGGATTACCAAAAAAGAAACTCCTCCAACCTGCAATTTTTTGCCCTAAGCCTCAGTTCATGGCTTCAAATACTCTGGACTTTATATATACAATTTAAGGTATTCATATTATAATTTTAAAAATCTATTGTCTAGACCCAAGGCACTAAATGACATTTCCACTCTGTCTTTCACCATCTATGGAATGCAGACCATCACAGCTAACTGTAGTTGGTAGAGTCAAAGTAAAAAGCATTGGAAAATTCACAATGGAAAAATAAAATGTACTGATACAGAAGTTTTCCAGTGGTTCCTATTCTAGTCTGACTTGATTTGACTTCACTCTTAATCCAAGGGAAAATGTCAAGGCAAATTGTCAAGGTGCCTAGACATTCATTATTCAAATCCTAAAAAGCTACTGGAGAGAACCACACCCTTCCTCCCAAGCAAGGGAGTCAGCAGAATTAACTCCCTAGGTTAAGGAAAGTTTACCAGAGACTTTGGACCCTTAACTCTGTCCCTGAACAATAGAGCAAGACATTCTTTCTCCAAAAGTGCTTAGTTTGTTTTTGGTCTTTTGACATCTCAGCAGCCAGAATGCAGCTACTACTTGCAGCTTGGTTATTTTCCTTTAGAAAAACTCAAACTAAGAGAAAATGTTAAGCAAGCAAATTATTTTTGTCTCGTGCTCACTATTCTGGGCTTGAATGCTATAAATTAGAAGAATCTGACAGAACACACCTAGCACCATAGCACAGATGCTGAGTCAAATCTGGAGAATAATCATCTATTGACTTAAATTATAAACTAAAATCTAATTCTATTTGTTTTTTGCTGTTGGGTCTATGTGTATGCATGTATATGTGTGTTTGTATTTATTGACAAGTATTAGCAGGAGAGTAGTCTTCCAATTAAATAGTTTTTGTAATAATACATTTGGAAAAACCGACAAATCAATATATTCCTCATTAGAGTCTACTTATTTAGTTATCTATAATAGATGATAAATCTTGGATATTGGTAAAAAAAAAAATGTTGCCCTTCAATTCAAAAAGTGAGCTCTTATAATATTTTCTTATCCTGATCATGGTAATATTTCAGGTGCTTTGATCAAAAGCTTAGAATTATTCTATAGTATTTGTTTTGTCATTAGTCATAAAAATTCATCAATAAAATTGCTCAGCTGTAGATTCAAAATATGTTCAGAAACCAACCACTTGTCAGCAATTCCACCATTACCTTCTTGGTTCAACACCATCTGTCACGGGATTTTTTTGAAACAGTCTACTAACTATTCAGCCACCTTCCACTCATAGTTATTTTTAAATCCTGGTCTGATGATTCCAACATTCCTTCTATATCTGCTTCCAATGTTTGGTTTTTCTCTTCAATTTGCTTGGGGGTTTTATTTTTACATTGTGGTGTGTACTGTTTATTTATATTACATTACATTATATGCTAATGCCAGGTAAAAGGAATTAGCATAAACAGGATTTTAGTAAAGCAATGGGGAGTTTTCTGTAGTCCTGTGATGAGATCTCAGTCTTTGAATGATTCTATATCTCTAAATTGTGAATTTCCATGTTTCTTAGGTAAGGTTTTTATTTGTTTGTTTTTGCTTTCTTTTGCTTAGAGGGACTTGATGACTGCAGGTGGGCTAGAAGTAGAGGGAGTCATCTGGAAGGTTGAGGCCAGCTATAGCTATCTCCCTAGCCCAGTTAGTTAGGCTCTGATGATGCCTTTTGAGATTAGGCTTTGGTTAATGACTTTACCCCAAGGGCATTTCTCCTTGAAAAGAGTAGAGTGTGCTGGCTGATTTTAAAATAGTTCCTTCAAGCTCCTCCCTCCACCTAAATCTAGGATATAGTTTCTAATATCTGCTACAGGAATATGGTGCCATTCCTGGAGACAAATCTCACAATATTGTGGGCCCTTTGCTCCCCCACGACAGGGTCCTGATTTTTTTTTTTTTTTGACAATTTTTATTGATTTAATAGTGATTGACAAGATTGTAGAATAAGAGGGTAAAATTCCATACAGATCCCACCACCTGAGTTCTGTATTCCATCCCCTCCATTGGAAGATTCCCTATTTTTTTTCTTCACACTTATTTTATTAGGGAAATCATAATTTGCAAGATAGTTGTCACATTGGGTACAATTTCTTTTTTTTTTTTTTTTATTTTTACTTATAAAATGAAAACACTGACAAGACCATAGGATAATAGGGGTACAATTCCACACAATTCTCACCACCAGAACTCTGTATCCTCTCCCCTCCCCTGATTGCTTTCCTGTTCTTTAACCCTCTGGGAGTATGGACCCAAGGTCATTGTGGGTTGCAGAAGATGGAAGGTCTGGCTTCTGTAATTGCTTCCCCCACTGAACATGATCATTGACAGGTCAGTCCATACTCCCAGCCTCTTTCTATCTTTCCCTAGTATGGTAGGACTCTGGAAAGGTGGGGTTCAGACTTGTCCATACTCAACAGCATGTGGATTACAATTCAGGCTTTCCTAACTCAGTGCTGGTTCCCATGGAGAATGCTCTGTGCAAGCCCAAAGTTCATAGTATTACCTGTTGTTTTTTTTTTTAGTTTTAGGGACAGAAGCTTGTCCTGTGTCCTTCCCTCTCTTCCATATTCATGAAGAGGTGTAGGCTTGAGGGCTATTTGACTTTTTATCATATTTTAATTTACAAAGAAACTCCCTCCACCTTTTTTATTTTCTCCCTCCAGGGTTATCCCTGGGACTAGGTGCCTGCACAAGGAGTCTACTGCTCCTGGTGGCCATCTTTTTCAGTTTTGTTGTTGGATAGGACAGAGAGACATTGAGAGAGGTGGGGAATACGTAGAGGGGGAGAAAAAGCCACCAGCAGACTTGCTTCACCACTTATGAGCTTGTGAAGTGAAGCCCTGCAGGTGGGGAGCCAGGCTCTCACTGAGATCCTTGCTCAGGTCAGGTCAGTAGTCAGTACTCTGTGTGCTTATCCAGTGCTCTACCACCTGGTCCCCCAAAGAAACCCTTCATTTAACCCCCTCAAGCCTTCTAATCACCACTCTAACTTTCCTTTTATTAGTAATTGCCATCAAATAGTAGTATATACAGAGTCTCCATTTCCTCAAGCTCGTATCCCATTCCTGTTGTCAAATTCAGATTCAAATTTTGAAAAAAAAAAAAAAAAAAGTTGGTAGTGAGCATTATAAATTCCATTTTTTTCTCTTCACATATCTAACCAAATCCCAAGAGCTGGCTTTAAGAATGCAAACAATTTACAGTGAATTAAGCAGACCTTGCATTATGAAGAACAGAGCACTCCAGGAACTCCTCCCAGAAAAAAGCTGCCACTTTTTTTTTTCTTGCACTAGTAAATGAACCTTAATTACACTAGAGAAGGAGTTAGAAGTGTGAATTTCTTGGTTATTTTGTCACCACTTAGCCATGTGAATTTTTATTTATTTATTTTTAGTGATTAAATAATTATTGACAAGATTGTGGGATTCTTACACAATTCCACCACCAGAGTTCCATATCCCCTCCCCTCCATTGGAAGTTTCCCTATTCTTTATCCATTTATCTCCAATGGAAAGTTCCCTATCTTATACTTCTGGGAGTATGGACCAAAGATCTTTATGGGGTGAAGAAGATGGGGGGTCTGGCTTCTTTATTTGCTTCTCTGCTGGATATGGGCACTGACAAGTCAACCCAATCTATGGGGGCAGCCTGTTTCTATCTTTCCCTACTGGGGTAGGGTTCTGGGGAGATGGGTTCGAGGACACATTGGTAAGTTCATCTGCTGCAATAAAATAAAATATCTAGGAATAAATCTAACCAAACAAGTGAAAGGCTTATATATTGAAAATTACAAATTGCTATTCAAATAAATAGAAAATGATACCAAAGAATGGAAAGCTATCCCATGCTCATGGATTGGAAAAGTTAACATCATCAAAATGAATATTCAACTCAGAGCCATATACGAAGTTAATGCCATACCCACCAAGATTCTATCAGTTTTCTTTAAGAGAATAGAATAAACCTGGAACCATAAAACACCTAGAATTATATAATACATACCTGAAAATATATACCTGACAGCAAAAGTGCACAATAGTCTGCAGTTAGTCAGTGTATGCAGCAAGCAAGTAGAAAAACCTAAGAAGACACCGTAAGTTCATAATGAAATAATGTCTACTTAGATGTAGATATCCTCCTCACCTATTTCCTGTTATACTTCCCTGACTCACTCCAAAGATGACCTTATCAAAATAAGGACTGCAAAAGTTGAATAAAGGCAAGAGACTGGCGTACTTTAATGATGACTCTTTAGTCACTATCAGGCCACCCCATCAGCTGGGACCCTCGTGTGGGGAGTCCTGAGATTCCCAAACAGACATGATGGGCCTAGACCTCAAATAGATCCCACTTTCCATTGGTTATCTCTAGCAGGAACAACACAATAGACCCCTTTGTGGGCCCCCATAGGACCTTGCCCCCAACGTGGATCAACAACGTTGAGAATGTTCCATCCTTTGAAGGGAGGGAGGCTGGACAACATACTCTATGTTCCACCTGAGGAAGACGGGTCATCTCTTCCCTCACTTTGGATGGATCTTTAAGGAATCATTTTAAATGAGATGAATCAAAAGGGAACATATACTAGATGATTTCACCTAAAGGTGAAACAATAACAGTCCTTGCGCTTTGCGCAACGTGCACTTAACCCGCTGCACTACCGCCCGACTCCCAAAAAGCACTTTTTTTAAATAATTCAGTTCTCTTCTCTAAAGCTACATTCTTTATTTTTTATTTATTTATTTTTTAAATTTTTTTTTAAATTTATTTTATTTATTCCCTTTTGTTGCCCTTGTTGTTTCATTGTTGTAGTTATTATTGTTGTTGTCATTGTTGGATAGGACAGAGAGAAATGGAGAGAGGGAGGGGAAGACAGAGAGGAGGAGAGAAAGATAGACACCTGAAGACCTGCTTCACCGCCTGTGAAGCAACTCCCCTGCAGGTGGGGAGCCGGGGTTCGAACCGGGATCCTTATGCCGGTCCTTGTGCTTTACATTCTTTATTTTTAACTGCAGTTTTAAGGAATAAGTCCAGGACCTCATGCATTTTTAATCTATGGTTTTTGAGGGAGACACACACATACACAGAGAGAGAGAGAGAGAGAGAGAGAGAGAGAGAGAGAGAGAGAGAGAGAGAAAGGAGACAGAGAAACATAAAAGAGAGGGACATAAAAAAGAAGAGATGCCAAAGCATCACTGTGCCATCTAGGACCACCACTGGTTCTATGAATGGTGATCCCATGTGTCTTCGGTGTTTGAACCCAGGTCCTCATGCACAGTGTGTGTGCCCTCTAACTTCTGAGCTACTTTATGGACCTCTTAAGTCACATTTTTAATCCAAGCTGTCCACATCTTCCATAACTGCTCTCACCAAGTAAAGTGTGTGCCTCACAGTTATTTACAATACATCACAAGGACCTAAGTTTAACGTGTGAATCCATTATATCATTTAGCAGCTAAAGCTCCATTAAAGCATCCTAGTCCATCTGTGATGGATGTCTGTATCTGCATCTTCCATGTAATGTCATATGACACAGCACTAGAGAGTAATGGCAGAGGTAACAACAAGGCTATATCTCAGAACAAAATGTTGGGCAAAAACAAACCAAAAACAAGAGCCTTTACTTTATGATTCCATTCCTATAATATCAGTGTATGAATTAAACCTGATCAATGGTGGTAGAAGTCAGAACAGAGGCTACACCTGGCTGGGTAATCACTGTAAAGCATTAGTCTGGTAATGTCCCATGGCAGCTATCTGGATGTCTCCACTTTGTAAAAATTCATTGAATTGTATAGCTACACTTTATGAATTTGTCTTTATATACATTATATCTCAATATAAAGCTTACCTTGAAAAGCAAATAAAGAGTTTTTTGTGTGTGTAGTTTTTTTTGTTTTTTTTTTAAATGTTACGAACCACACTGTTAAAACCAAGAAACAGAAGTGGTAGGATTTTCTGCTGGGTAATTATTGTGTATTTAGAAAAAAATTCTAATTATACATTCAACTGACACACTAGAATGATTTCAGAAAGCCTTGGCTAATACAAAAAGTATGTGTTCTGAATAAATAATATCCTGTTGTTAGAAAAGTAAACAGTTATCCCTGTGATTAAATAATGTTAAAACCACTATGTTAAAGAAAAGAAATATAAAAACATCAACAAAGTCTAGAAATATGACATTACAGAATCTATTTTGGTTGTTAAGTTAAAAGGAACAGAAACACTATTCTGTGTGAGTAGGAAAAGTGACATAGAAGTATTAAGCAACCATGCTTTACAAATCATATTTAAAATATTATTGTTTCCCCTGTAGCTGTGGTATTACTCTGTAAGTATTCAGGATGGTATTTTTTGTCTCAGATATCTAAACACAAAAAAGTATTCAGGATGGTATTTTTGTCTCAGGTATCTAAACACAAAAAAGCTATGACACTGATTTCAGTTTTGTAATCTTAAAAATTACAAAATATACATAAATATTTTATAGCCTTTTTTGAAACACAATAACATGCATGCATGGGTGAAAACTATCAAAGTCAGTAAATAGCAAATAGTTTCTTGAGAGTAACACACAATCATAAAGTGATTTTAAATGTCTAAGAGAAGATGCTATCATCAACTTTGAGAACACTATCACTTGAAACTTTTCGATCACAAAATGTAAAGTGAAATATAAAACAAACAACGAATTAATAAATAATGTAAATTACAGCTTTAATTATGTTCTTTTAATTTGAGAATTATGTTTACTGAAGCAAGAGTAAACCCCTGAAGACTAATCATTTGGATATATGATGTGAAAATTATTAATATGATTAAGCAGTTCATTTAAAATTTATAAATCATCTACCACCCTTGAAATTTCAGTTTATCTAAATCATTAAAAGTTTCATATATTATTGTTACGGGTAATATTACAACTATGTACACTGTAGGTTTTTTCTGCTTTGTCATCTTTATTATTGGAATAAAAAATATTAGATTTCTATATATAATTTTTCTTTATTGTCTCTCATAAAAACATAAAATAATTTAGAAAAAATCTGATTTTTACCAATTTCTCTATAGATGTAGGTATTTAAATATATTCCTAAGATGTCTATACATGCAGTTTTTAATAGGTGGTAGTTTGTAATGTTTTAATATTCCCAGAATGGGAGAAGGCCTCTTAGATAGGAGTTTCATTTGTAATCTAAAAACAACTTCATTTTTCTACTCTCAAGCAATTAACTCCATTTTACAGTATCTGATAAACATCAGCCTGAATGGCATCTTTTGTATGAGGATGAGGGCTGACTTGGAGTTGGGCAGATGGATGTTGAAGTTAGTCGTGAGCGTGGAGCATGACCCCTTCAAATTCCATTTCACGACTCACTTCGTGTTCCAAGCTGAATTTGCATGAAAATCAAATTCATAAAATCAGCCACAGCTTTGATCAGAAATTTTGTGGTTGTTATTGTTCTTTTCAAATTGTTATAAAAAGTCATGGCATATGATACTGTTTCTTGAAATAGCTGCTGGCACCATTTTTTCTTCTCCCACTACCACATAGTAGAGGAACCCTTTAGTACTTTCCTAAGATTGGACCATCTTAGGATACAGTTGGTCCTTAAGACTCAAGGCTCTCATCTCCTACTTGGAGAAAGTAAGGCTGCAAGTTGAAACAGGCCTGTGTTCGACAGCATCCAGTCTAATGTATCAGTCTGATCCCCAAGAAAGTGAGCCAAAATCTAGCAAACATAGTAAACTACATACTCTTTTATAAATAACCAAGAGCAAGTAAGGCCATGAATATATCCACATACACATACACACACACACACACACACACACACACACACACACACACATATTTATATGTGTGTGTGTATGTGCAATCACTACTATATTTTTATACAGGGTATCTATAATTATATTTATGTACACTACAAGATGATGATAAACTGAAATATATGTATAAACACAATTATATTCATTTTATTTGGTGATATTATAAATGCCCCTATAGTTAATGTTTATAATGATAAACTAATAGATTATATTAATTGAGAGCATGAAGTTTTAAAACTGACAAACCTTCAAATCCCAGATTTATTTAATGGCTTATTTTGCCTTGGACATGTTATCTAACACTTTGTAGATTCTGAAAAAAAAAAAACTTATTGGTGAGTGTTGTGTGGACTAAATAAATTAATGTTTATAAACTTTTATCACAATGTGCATAAACAAGGGTACGTAATGTTCCATTCTCTGAAGGGAGGTTGGATAGCCTACTTTATTTATCACTGAGGATGATGGGTCCTGAAATTAATGCATCCTGGAATGTTCCTTTTTGTGACCACAGAATGCGAGCTCAGACCTACAGGGATGCAGAGGTTACATAGACTCCTATGCTGAGTATGGGGCTAAGATCAAATCTATGGGGTTTACAGTTAATTATATTTATATACTTATCCCATATTTGGGAGCTACTCTCATCCCTGATCCAGCTTTCTAGTCCTTTTTTCCAACTATGACACCATCTCCCAAGATAATAACTTAAGTCACCTACATGTTAGATTTCAAGCACAGACAAAAACTACTAAGGTCATGGACCCCTTGGACTATACCTAAAATATAAAAGCCTACTAGCTTTTCCCAAAATGGAGACCCTAAATCTTCATCTGCCATATTCCAGCCTTTAGGTTCATGATTAGTCAACAATTTGTTTTGCCTTATATCTTAACTCTTTTTAAGCCACCAGGTTCCAGATGCTACCATGATGCCAACCAGATTTCCCTAGACAGAGGACCCCACCAAGGTGTCCTAAAGCCCCACCTCCCACCTCCTGCACCCCATAATGACCCTGGGTCCATACTTCCAGAGGGACACAGAATAGGAGAGCTTTCAAGGGAGGGGATTGGATATTATAAGGAATTGTACCCTTCTTATCCTATGGTCTTGTCAATACTTCCATTTTATAAATAAGTGAATAAATAAATAAAATAAAAACTCTTATCACAGTGCATGAAGTGTGACAGTTAAGAGACTGTTTTTTCCAAGTCTCAAAGAAATTGTCTATGAATGACTAGAAATGCAACACTCGTGTAGTATGCCAGGAAATGTGTCAATTGGTTTTCACACATAAACATCAAACTCTCACATTTGTTACAGAAAATTGGTATGACTGTTGCCGTGGCTTTGAGAGGGGAAGATGACCTTTCACCAGCCACTGACCAAAACAGATCCTATCCTTCTCTACAATACCACCATACATAAAGGCCAGCCACACAAAAATCCTAACTCAAGGACTCCAGGTGTTTGTTTCAACAGATCCCTGCCTCTAGAGCTAGACTCATTCTTACAATGTCCATTTTCCTGAAGGATTAGAAGACACTTTTAATAGCACATCAAAAAGTTCTACAGATAATTGTTTTACCAAAATAGGTGTATTAGCACCATAACATTTAGAGAAAAACTCTTTTCTTCAAGTTTAATTCTTCCTGATCAACAACATAACCCTGAGTGTTAGAAAGGATGGTCATCACCATAAGAAAAAAGAAAGATATTGATTATTTGGAGTTTTAACCCTGTACCAAGATGTGATCTGACATCTCAATAACTATTAATATATCTCAAGGCTATAGCCTAAGATTCTATTTAGTAATACAATTTAAACCCATTCATTTTGCATTCAACATGTAGGCAACATGCCAAGAAAAGAAACAAAATTATTTTGATTTGTTTGCCAGCTGATGCTCTGGGATGAATGGCTAAAGACCAAAAAACTGCCATTCCTCAGCCACACAATAAAACAGTGTGTTTCTTGCTAAGCACACTCTTGCTTGGCGTAAAATTATCCTAACGATAAACTAATTGTCACAGTAAAGCAAAATTTTATCTCTTCCAGCACCCATCTGAAAACTCAGAGATACATATATAAAGCGATTTGGCAAATGTGATTTTGGAGGGGGCAGCGCAGTAGCACACCAGGTAAAGTGCACATAGTAGGAAGCACAAGGACAGGCATAAGGGGGCTTCCCATCTACAGGAGGGTTGCTGACTCCCTCTGGCTGACACTGTTTAGTATTCCACTGTGAGAGTAAATTCACCTTTACTTTGTTACCACTATTCATTTAAAATATTTATTATTTAAGGGTGGTGGGAAAACACCAGGATGAAAGTACTGCTGGGGAATTATGCAGATGCAGTCACATCTGCCAAGCTATCCTCTCAGGCTTTGCCACTTCCCACGATAGATATTCTCGCAGTGCCTTTTTCAGCCGATGCTGCCCCCACATGTCACTCCTGGTTGTTGCCCTATAAAGCCCTTCTTCTGCCCCACGTTTCTCTTGCCTGTTTTTCACTTCGGCAAACGGACACAAGGTACGGTGCTGCACATAGCAGGAGGCAGCCATTTTTGCTACCTCCTCGTGGCCCAAACCACTGCGCTCTCACCCAGCTCTGAGATGCCTGTGCAAACAAAGATTTGTGGATTTGTGTTCCCTCTTCACTCCGGATCTCCTCTCTTCTCCGCCGTGCAGCCTGACAAAGTACCATTCAGCTCTGTTATGTGTGTCAGCAATTGGACCTAGAATCTCAGGCTTGGCAAGTCTTATGCTCTGCTGGGTTTTCTCCCTACTTAACACTATTATTTAAATGAGAAAATATTTATATAGGGTGTTTATATGTGTATGAACCTATATAAACATACTTACATATATATGCCTGTATATAATGTTCTAGACATCAAAAAGTGTATGTATTAATGCAATGTTCTAGGCATCAAAATCAAATGTTACAAATTTCACTTAGAAACCCACAAGAGTCTCCTTTGTGCAATTATAATGAGTAGCCCATGGTAGTTTTTTATTACTTTGTTACTAGTAAAGATACTTAGAAGTACATTGACTTGCTTTTTAAAATGGGATTTGAGATTGGATATATGCAGGTTGAAGGATCAATTTTAATCATACCTACATGGAAATCATTTACACTCTTTAGAAATGCTTTTTCTTTTGTCATTTTTGGGACTTCCCTGCTCCAGGCTGATTATTTATTTATTTACTTTCTTTGATAGAGAAACAGAGGGGAAAAGGCACAAAGCACTAAATCACTGAAGTTTCCCCTAATGCAGTTGGGATTGGACTTGATGCTGTGTTGTCCACATGACAAAGCAGGCACCCTCCCAGATGAGCCTCTCTGAAAACTCAACCATTTTTCTGATTTTCACTAGTTTCTCAATTACTGTTTCAAGTATTTAGTACAGATTTTTCTGTGGGAAATGTTCCTGCTTGGATTCTTTCTTTGACTTTATCCTCATTATTCTTCATATCATTTAACCTGAAGTTTAGAAAGGCACACACACAGCAAAAATCCACATCAGCTGGTATTTTAGGATAGGTATAATTTTGTACTTTGATTCCACTGTGTATATATACCAAAACTTTCTTAGCCACTCATTTGTTGATGAACATGTAGGTTGCTCCCATGTTTGAGCTATTATGAACTGTGTTGCTCTGAATATAGATCTGTTTGGATAGGTGTGTTTGTTTCAGAGTAGGCTATATCCCCAGGAGAGGAATTGCTAGGTAATGAACCCTAGTAGGTTCATTTCTAGCCTCTGGAGTTCTCTGAACTGCTTGCCACAAGAGTTGGACCATTTTACATTCCTACCAGCAGTGTAAAAGTGTTTCTTTACCCCAGCAACCTCTTCAGCATTTGTTATCCTTTCTTATGTATGGCACTCTCACATAAGTAAAGTGGTATCTCATTGTAATCTTTATTTGCATTTCTCTGAATTAGTAACTTTGAGCATTTTTCCATGTCTGCTGGCCCTTTAAATATCTTTATACTGTGGTCCATGAGGTGGAGCAGTGGATAAAGCACTGGATTCTCAAGCATGAGGTCCTGAGTTCAATCCCCGGCAGCACACGCACTAGAGAGATGTCTGGTTCTTTCTCTCATCACCTATCTTTCTCATTAATAAATAAATAAAATCTTTAAAAAATATATATCTTTATATCCTCTCACCACTTTTAGATGGGGTTGCTATTAAGAATGATGAAGTTGAGAGTCTGACAGTAGCTCAGCGGGTTAAGTGCAGGTGGCGCAAAGCACAAAGACCAGCATAGGATCCCGGTTTGAGCCCCCGGCTCCCCACCTGCAGGGGAGCTGCTTCACAGGAAGTAAAGCAGGTCTGCAGGTGTCTATCTTTGTATCCCCCCTGTCTTTCCCTCCTCTCTCCATTTCTCTCTGTCCTATCCAACAATGACAACATCAATAAAAACAATAATTACAATAATAAAAAAATGAATGATGAAGTCACCTTCTTCACCTCACCTTGGATGGAACTTAAAGGAAATATGTTAAGTGAGATAAGCCAGAAAGAGAAGGATGAATATAGGATTATCTCACTCATGGGCAGAATTTAAGAAACAAGAACAGAAAGAAGAAAAGCAAAACTTGAGCTGTTTTGGTACATTACATCAAAGTAACAGGACTCTGGGGAAGGAGGACAGGGGAAGGATTAGGGGAAGGAGGGGCTTTCAGACCCTGGTACAAGATGATGGACCTAATTTAGAGGTGAGTTTTTGCAGACAACTATCTTGGTGAGATGAGAAAATATACCCATGTGTCAAAAGTTTTACTGTAAGCCATCAACCTCTCAATAAAAATATTAAGAAAAAAATACTTATGCTATTTTCAAATGTGATAGCAACTACACTGGCGCCTAGTGCAGCAACATTCTGTGGATGGAAACCTTGTGTTTTCTACATACTTGACTGGTTTTTAAGAATGCCCACTTACAGATAATTAAATTTTAATTGAAATGATCCAGCCCACAAATTCCACTCAATAATAACACTGCTAGTAAATTTGGGGTCTGAGATAAAGAACACTCTAGGAATATCTTTAGTTTATGAGACTAACCCAGTTTTGGGAATTTCTAATATATATATATATATATATATATATGTTCATATTTGGCTTCTTTGCAGTTGGTCATTACTTAACCATCTTTATGCTGTTAAGAACTTGGCTGAAATCAGGTTATCAGCCAGTGTCTTATTAAAATTCTATTTTATTCAAGTAAAACCATGTAGTTTGGATGAACATAATCTAAGTGGAATGTTATTAATACTGATTATAATGAAATCTGACAAGTTCTGCTGATCTATGGAAATAAAATCATAAAACTTCCATTCGATATGAAAGGAACTGAAACCCTAATTTGAAGAAATGCTCCATTTGCATCTACATAGAGCTTTATGATTTATGACAGGGAGAGTTTTAATCTCAAATAGAAAGTTGACTTTCTAGGGTTATATGGTGGAAATGAAATTTCCTAACCTATTTAGATGAACCAGGTTGGGCATTATCTTTCACTCTGGTATCTCACTGCCTTCATTTCAATAACTACTGCTGCTATTCTCTGCTTATTGCGGGGCGAAGGAGATAAAAAATGTTATTCCATGAAAATAGCAATATATCTCAAATTTATTATATTCAGATAAAAATCTGCTTAAAGAAGAGTGAGTGAATTTAAAATACATACAATGATTATATTCTTGAATTATTTTGTATTTTGTTACACCACATAGAGGTGGAGGCAGCAATACTTTATTGTGTTTCAAAATAATATTTTCATGCACAACAATTAGAGCAAAACAAGCAACAAAATTATTTTGTATCCATGTTGCAATGATCAAATACTAGGTTTATGAAGTTTCATAATCCCCATCTTCTTTTTTTTTAATTTTTTTATATTTATTTATTTTCCCTTTTTTTCCCTTGTTTTTCATTGTTGTTGTTTTATTATTATTATTGATGTCATTGTTGTTAGATAGGACAGAGAGAAATGGAGAGAGGAGGGGACAGCAGAGAGGGGGAGAGAAAGACACCTGCAGACCTGTTTCACTGCCTGTGAAGCAACTCGCCTGCAGGTGGGGAGCTGGGGGATCACCCGGAATCCTTATGCTGGTCCTTGGACTGTGCGCCATGTGCCTTTAACGTGCTGCGCTACCGCCCAACTCCCAATACCCATCTTCTATAGTGATGAAAGTCTCTAAAGTTCCTAAGTAGTCTACTAGTATTTATGAGTATTCTTACAATAGGGAATTATTTCTCATACAAATATAACCATAATTGAGGAGCAAGGGATAGATTACCCAGTAGAGCACATGCTTTGATATACATGAGGTCCTTGGTTGAAGTCCTGGAATCCCATGGGAGCATTATGGACAGCACTGGACGGAACTCCATGGATTACAGAGTGGTACTGTGGTGTCTCATTTCTTGCTTGCTGTCTTTCCCTCACTCTCAAAACACAAAGAATAAAAAAAAAAAAATCTAAATACTGCAATTCATTTCCCTTTTTATTTTCTGTATTGTTATTTTTTAGAAATTCATTTACCTATTACAATGTGATCACAAAAGAAAAGGACTCCAGTATGACAAATAAGAAAACTCTGGGAATGCTATCTTATAGTTACTCTAATAAAAGTCAAATGTTTTCTGATTAATCTTTTTAAATTTTTGATTTCCATGTTCCTGCTGAGATTAGACGATGAAAAATCACTCACACTGTAAAACTCTCTATCCTAGCTTAAAGTCTTCCTGCCATAAATCATAAAGCTCAACAATGTAAATGGAGCATTTCTTCAAATTAGGATTTCAATTCCTTTCACATTGCAGCACTTGCCCATGCATGACCTTCAGAGAGGTGTGTTTTTTTTTTTTTTCATTCAAGAATTTCCAAATATGACAGGCAGGAGAAAGTCAAGGAGATGTTGCGTGTGTGTGTTCTATAGGAATGTGTCAGCTGGCTAAGTCTAAGTGTTCAAGTTTCAAGGTTAGAAGAGAAAGTAAAACTCACTTATTTCAGCCATATGTTCTGATGATGCGTGAAGCTTCTCCAGGGGGGAGGCATACTCTGGAGGTTGACTGCATGGAGTTTTACCCCAGCTTCTTGTACTAACTTTTGGCAGGAAATCAGTTACTTAACCTGTTCATGTCTCACTTCCCTCACATAGAAAACAGACATAGTAGCTGATAGAAGTTTCTTTTAAATCATTAGAAGGTCAAGATGTGTTACTCCAGGTAAAAATTCAGAACTGTGTCTAGTATCCACCTACTCCTCTTGATTTCCTGCAATGAGTATTGAATCTACACTGGAGAAATTTAAAAGGAGTCTTACTTTTAGGGCCATCCTAGCTTGTTGGTGGTATCTTTCTATTGTTGTTGTTGTTGTAATTATTATTATTATTATGACTCCAGAGTTCTCGTTGGTGCTCAGTGCCTGCACTATGAATCCACTGCTCCTGCAGTCAATTTTTTTTTTTTTTGGATAGGACAGAGAGAAACTGAGAGGAGGAGGAGGAGGAGAGAGAGGGAGAGAGAGAAAAATAGATACCTGCAGTCCTGCTTCACCACTTGTGGAATGACCTCCCTGCAAATAGGGAACCAAACCAGGATCCTTGCATGAGTCCTTGCTCTTTGTACTATGTGCACTTAACCTGGTGCTCACTTGGCCCCCAGTGGTATCTTTCTTTTTTTTTTTTTAATTTTTTTAAATATTTATTTTTATTTATTTATTCCCTTTTGTTGCCCTGTTGTTTCATTGTTGTAGTTATTGTTGTTGTCGTTGTTGGATAGGACAGAGAGAAATGGAGAGAGATGGGGAAGACAGAGAGGAGGAGAGAAAGACAGACACCTGCAGACCTGCTTCACCGCCTGTGAAACGACTCCCCTGCAGGTGGGGAGCTGGGGTTCGAACTGGGATCTTTATGCCGGTCCTTGTGCTTTGCGCCACTTGTGCTTAACCCGCTGCGCTACAGCCCGACTCCCTGTGGTATCTTTCTTATCCTGATCCCAAACATCTCCTTTGGGATTCTTTTCACTGTCCCAATCTCATTCCTTGAAATTGCTCACTGAAAGCTTTACTTTCCATATGTGAATTATTTTTGAATGTTTGAATTCAGGAGGGGCCCAAAGTCAGAAAGATTGTACCAGGATTAGAGGAATTCACTAGGGTTTATAAACTAAATCATCAAAACCTTATTTTCTCAAGAATTAAAAAATATCCAATGACTGGCTAGCTAGAAGAGCTGTACTATATATACACAATGGAGTACTATGCAGCTGCTAGAAATGGTCATATCTTTTTTGCTTTATTATGGCCAGAACATGAAGGTATCATGTTGAGTGAAACAAGCCAGAAAGAAGAAGAAACTATAAAATCATCTCACTTATAGGTGGAACTTAAGAATAATGGATAGTGGGGCATCGGGCGGTAGCACAGCGGGTTAAGTGCACGTGGCACAAAGTGAAAGGACCAGAATAAGGATCCCAGCTCCAGCCCCAGGCTCCCCACCTGCAGGGGAGTCACTTCACAGATGGTGAAGCAGGTCTGTAGGTGTCTGTCTTTCTCTCCCATTCTCTGTCTTCCCCTCCTCTCTCCATTTCTCTCTGTCCTATCCAACAACGACAAAATCAGTAACAACAAGTATAATAACTACAACAATAAAACAACAAGGGCAACAAAAGGGAATAAATAAATAAATATTTTTAAAAAGGAATAATGGATAGTAAGAGAAAATAGAAAGTAAAATTTGGACTAGGTATAGAATATTGCACCAAAGCAAAGGACTCTGGGGAAGAAGGGAATAGAATAGGATAAAGGAACATTGCGGTCCTGGTGTGTCTCCTAGACACCAATCAAGAGAAGATGAGAAGCTGTGCCTATGTGTTAAAAACTATACTGTAAACCACTAAAGACCCCTCCATTAAAAAATTAGAGATAAGCATTATAATAAGAAAATCTCTGTCTGTCTGAGGTTAGTATCAAATAAATAGAAGTGCTTAGAATTAAATTAATGATGATGGTATTCAAAATGATGATGAAGAAGATATTGATTCTCACTCTGCTTACATATTTTTTACAATGGACAGACTCATCTTTCAGGGTTTCCTTGTGGCTTTCCCTTTTAGGTATTTATATTACTACTACTACCACTACTACTACTACTACCACTACTACTACTACTACCACTACTACCACTACCACTACTACTACTACTACCACTACTACTACTACTACCACTACTACTACCACTACTACTACCACTACTACTACCACTACTACCACTACCACTACTACTACCACTACTACCACTACTACTATTACCACTACTACTACTACTACTACCACTACTACTACTACCACTACTACCACTACTACTATTACCACTACTACTACTACTACCACTACTACTACTACCACTACTACTACCACTACTACCACTACCACTACTACTACTACTACCACTACTACCACTATCACCACTACCACTACCACTACCACTACTACTACCACTACCACTACTATTACCACTACTACCACTACTACCACTACTACTACTACTACCACCACTACTACTACTACCACTACTACTACTACCACTACTATTACTACTACCACTACTATTACTACTACCACTACCACCACTACTACTACTACTACCACTACTACTACTACTACCACTACTACTACCACTACTACCACTACCACTACCACTACCACTACCACTACTACTACTACTACTACTACTACTACTACTACTACAACTACTACCTTCTTAACCAGAGCACTGGTTTATAGTGGTACTGAGGGTTGAACCAAGACATCAGAGCCTTTGGCATGAAAGTTAGGCCTAGGGCTTCTTTGAATATTACTGGCTATCCTAGTTTTCCATGACTGCAAATTTATGGTGACGCATACAGTCCTCGCATGAGTTCCATTATAAATCTATTTCTGTTGTTTCATTTCACTGTCAAATGAAATAATTTTGGAAATGATTTACCTATTTCATCAACAAAAAGTATCTTCAAGAGGTTGCACATCTCATCAAGATCTGAAATTTCTACTGATAGGGGAACACTATACACAATTCTATTGAAATTTTGAGCAGAAACTTGTATTTTCTTTAGTTGCAGTTACTTGTTAGCTCTTGGGTTATAGTCCTGTTTTCTATTTACTTTTCATATTGGCAAAGGCATCCTTTCTGTATAATCTTCTTCCCACAGAAACACATTCCTCTCTATATTGGGTGTATTATTTTTCATGTTACAGTTAACTACTTTTCCCTGAATTCTTTGCCTTTTGTTATTTCCAAGTGATGCTGAGGATGTTGATAAAACAAAGCATCACATTATCTCACTGAGAGAATTGATAGCCTTATAGCTGCATTTGTGTTTCCACTATTTATCTCTTGTAATTTAAAAACAGTCATTCATCTATCTACAACATAAATGCTTTTCTTAGATTGATTAAAATCTATCTAAAATAACCTGAAGAAAAAGATGTCTTTCAAGGGATCAAAAGTCCTCTATTATCTTAGTATTTATTTCTTTTTGTTCATGTATTACAATGACATTGTTTGCACCTTGCATTGCATCTATACTACTATCTGAAATCTAAATTATTTCATGCTGCTTTGTAGCTTCAGTATATCATACCTGATATAATGGCTACATGGAAATGCTAGCATCCACACTCCACCCTTAATTACACACACACACACACACACACACACACACAGAGAGAGAGAGAGAGAGAGAGATACACTCTTGTTTATCTTGACAAATCTTCTTTGTTCTTAGATTTGCAAATAACCTCTCTGGAGTATTTTGTTTCCTTGTTACTGCTCCTACAGACTGTACCCCTGTACTCCTGTACTTTGTATATAGCATGCTGGATAGAATGAACTGGTTTACCTCCTTGAATTCTGTGATATATTTCAGAGGAGGGTTAATTCCTTGCTTTGTATCTCCATTCTAATGTAAAGCAAAATGTATACCTTAGAAGTTAAATATACAGAATCTGTTGTGAAGCTACATGAATTAGAATAATTTCTCCTACAATATACCTTGATATATATATATATTTTTTTTAATTAGAAACATAGAGGCAGAGGGGAAAAAAAAAAGAGACCACAACACCAAAGCTTCCTTCAATGTTGTGGGGGCCAGATTCAAAACTGGGTCATGCACATGGCAAAGCAGTGTACCATCCAAGTGAATTAGTTCACCAGGGCCCCTATAGTATACTTTCTAACAGCTTTCTAAAGTCAGTTTGGTACTTAGTGTAATTATTATTAAGTACTTTAAAATTATTATGTAGCATACAGGCAGATAGGAGTATAAGGTAAAGTGAAAATGACTCCAAGTAATTTTTAAAAGCTCATTTTTTAAAACTAAAAGCTACCTAGTTCCTGAGCAGATAAGTATTTTGGTGAAAATATCTCAAATAAGAGTAAAGTAATTTTGGGCTCACAAAATAACTCACTTAATATACAGCTTTGCCTTGTGTGTGACCCAGTTTCAAGTTTGGCCCTTTCTGCATGAAGGAAGCTTATATATGTCAGAAAGCTTATATATGCCAGAGCAACAAAACCCTAGTAATGACAAAAGACAAATTTTAAAGAGTGAAGTTTGTCGTATGCTTTACATTGGTTTGTTCTAGCCCTCCCCCGCCAAGAGAACTGGATCAGTCCCACTTGGCCCCGCCCCTAGGAACCCCGTCAGGGTTCCAGAGTTCGAGAGTTTCAGAGTTCCGGAGTTGGAGAGGGACAGAGTAGGAGAGAGTGCTTGCGCTGCCGCGGGAAAGAGGCAGCAGAGTTCTGTTTGGTGATTAGTTTGGTTTAGTTTATGAATCATTGTTCCTGAATAAAGAAATACAGCTTCCCTGCCCAGCCGTATGTCTCTGGTCGTCTCTGTTACCAGCCCGTGAAGCTAGCCTGGCAGGAGCTGTCCGAAATTTTAACAACAAATGGCGCCCACGTGGACCTGACCTGCGCATCTCTCAGATAAGTAAAGACAATTTGGCTACCTATGCACTATGGCCTTCTCTTCTGCTTGTGAAGAGATCTCCAAAGGCTTCTGCTCTTTCTTCACGAGACTGTTTTGCTGTTTCTGGAACATTTATCTCTGGACCACTCTGTGGTTTCCACTCACTCGGGCGAACTCAGAACAGCCAGCGGGTTAGCCAGCGGGCGGGAGGCGAGGCGCAGAGCTGCTGTTTCCACCTGGTTAAACAGCCAGCCAGCCGGCTGCACCCAGACAACCCCGCGCACCGCGCCCGCAGCCCCGCAGCCCCGCAGCCCACAGGAGGCTGACGCCAGCACACAGGAGCCCGATGCCAGCACGCAGGAGCCTGATGCCAACACGCTGGAGCCCGATGCCACCACGCAGGAGCCTGATGCCAACACACAAGAGCCCGATGCCACCATGCAGGAGCCCAATGCCAGCACGCAGGCCAGCCCACAGGAGCCGGCTCTCCACCGCGTGGAGCAGGGCACTGGATGCGTGATCCCTCCACACTGCTCGGCCACTGCGAGCAGGGCAGCAGACATGGCAGGGCCATGGGACAGGGCCGCGGTGGCCCATCATGGCCGCCACCCCTGGGCACCTAGGTCCATGCCTTCTACAAAACTGGCCCGCCTGCCCTCTTGCTATAAATTCTGGAACAATCCCGGACCTCCCGGACCCCCGGGCTCCCTGCTGAAACTGGGCACACGAGATCTCCAGCTGCCGGTCCGGTCTGAAGGCAGACAAGCTGGAGTACGCAGAGATTTGTGCAGAGATCGCAACCTGCAATTCCTAAAAGTGGAGCTGTGCGGGAAGCCACCTCCGGATGGTGAACCCCCCCCCCCAACAACTAAGACAGTACATATCTAAATTCGTGTTAGAAATGACATGTCTTCGTAACAAAGGTTTCTCTCCTTGTGTATTAATAACCATGTTTATGTGTATGTTTAAAGTTTGGTAAACAGTAACTTTAAGGCTAAATTCTTACTAGTCAAAGTTAAATGAAAAAGGTTTTTAACGTAATTCTCATAAAGATAAAATTAACTTACATTTAAAGTCTGAGGTAAAAATTAGTTAACAATCAATATATTTTAACTAAGTTGGTCTAAACAAAAGGTTAAATAGACTTGTTGATATGTAAAACTCTCCATTACCTTCTCTATTAAAAATGGTAGATCGCACAATGGCTATGCTAATTATTCTCATGCCTGAGGTTTCCTTTCCTGAGTACAACGTGACTCCATCTTGAATGGGTGTAACAAAAGGTTAAAAAGACATTGTTGTTATGTAAAAGTCTCAAATTCCTTCTCCATTAAAACATTAGATTGTGCTGTGGATATGCTAATAACAAGTTTTGTTTCATAGTAAGTAAATTGCAGCCAGCCATTCCCCACGCCCATGCAAATGTCCGTTGAGAAAGTACGCCCCCCAGAGGCAAAAAATGTTTTTTTTTAAGCTGATAAAGTTTTGCCCACAGAGGCAAAAAATGGCCAGCCCCCTCAGGCCTTCCCTTGGCAGCACACTGGTTCTTGTTACTTGCCTACATGTTTCTCCATGTTTGTGCCAGTTTCTTTTTTAAAAATGCCTGTATGATATATGTTTCTGTTCACCCCACACACTTGATACTATAGTCATTTAGTTAAAAAGAAAAGGGGGAATTGTCGTATGCTTTACATTGGTTTGTTCTAGCCCTCCCCGGCCAAGAGAATTGGATCAGTCCAGTTAGTTTCGCGGGCCCGCTTGGCCCCGCCCCTAGGAACCCCGTCAGGGTTCCAGAGTTTGAGAGTTCCAGAGTTCCGGAGTTGGAGAGGGACAGAGTAGGAGAGAGTGCTTGCGCCGCCACGGGAAAGAGGCAGCAGAGTTCTGTTAGGTGATTAGTTTGGTTTAGTTTATGAATCATTGTTCCTGAATAAAGAAATACAGCTTCCCTGCCCAGCCGTATGTCTCTGGTCGTCTCTGTTACCCGCCCGTGAAGCTAGCCCAGCCAACAAGAGCCTCCGAAAATTTTAACAACAGAAGTTATTTTATTCTAGCCTTATTCCTATTGTCAATGCTAATCATTAAATAAAAAATTGTTCATTATATGAAATACATATATTTTATGTACATACATACATATGTACATATACATATACACCTAACAAGCAATTAGTAATGATCACTAAATAATTCAAAGTAACAGATTAACTATAACTATATACTTATTAAATAACAGTGTTCCTGACATTCAAGAATAAGAAAAAAATCAATAGACTTCCTGACAGTAAAAGCACATATACAAGATATGATACCAAATTCTCTTACTTTGCCCCTTCAGAGTTCTTTAAATTTGGGTAATTACTTATAGTATGATTTTTTTAAAGGAACTTAAAGTTACGCGTTTTCTTTAAATATTCTATTTGTTTATTTATTTATGAGAAAGAGAGGAGGAGAGAGAGAAGGAACCAGGCATCACTCTGGTACATGTGCTACTGGGGATTGAACTCAGGACCTCATGCTTGAGAGTCCAATGCATTATCTACTGTGCCATCTCCCAAACCACTAAAGTTTAATTTTTTTTCTTAACTTTAGAAGCTCATTTTAAAACGATAAATCTTATATTTAGAAATATTTTTTAATTTTTTTATTTATTTGTTTGGCATTGGATAGAGACAGAGAAATTGAGAGAGAAGGGGGAGATAGGAAGAGAGACAGAGAGACACCTGCAGACCTGCTTCACCACCTATGAAGTGACTCCTCTGCAGGTGGGGAGCCAGGGGCTTGAACCAGGATCCTAACCGATCCTTGTGCACTTAACCCACTGTGCTACTGCAGGACTCTCGTTTAGAAAGATTTTAATGTACATTTTAGACACTTTTCCCCTCTGAAACACCAATCTGCAATTTACTTATGTGTTATTTTAAAATGATTAGATGAGTTTCACCAAATATAAACAAATATTATTTGGGAATAGTTAAGTTTAGGGAAATGTCTTACTTTCGTGTACATTTCTTTGTTGCTTGAATTGTGTGCATGTATCGTATGCAGAGGTTACACAGGCTCCTGTGCTAAATATGAATATATATGGGCCCTAGGTCAAATTGATGGGGCTTACAGTTAATGGTATTTATATACTTTTCTTATATTTAGGAGCTATTCAGTGCCTTAATCCGGCTTTATAGCCCTATCCTAAACTCTAACACCATCTTCCCAGATAATACTTTTAGTCCACTTGCAACTAGGTGTCAGGCTCAGGCAAAAATTACTAAAGTCATGGGACCCTATGAACATAACTAAAACAGATTTCCTAGCTTCTTCCCACATAAAATCCCTTAATTTCTATCTGCTATATTCTTACCTTTATGTTCCTGTTTATTAAAAAAATTGTCCTGCTTTATATCTTACTGCCTTTCATCCACCAAGTTGCAGAAACTATCATGACACCATCCTGATTTCCTTGGGCAGACAACCTCACCAATGTGTTCCAAATTCACACCTCTCCAGAGCCCTCCCAGACTATGAAAAGATAGAAACAGACTAGGAATATGGATTGACCTGCCAACATCTATGTCCAGCAGAGAAGCAATAACAGAAGCCAGACCTTCCACCTTCTGCACCACAGTAATAGAGAAGTTTCCAATGGAGGGTATAGGAAACAGAACTCTGGTTGTGGGAGTAGACATTCTTGCCTGCTTCCTGATTTTAAGGGGAAAGCTTTCAATTTTACCCCATTAAGTGCTTTCCCCTAAAAATCAGAAAGCAGGCAAGAATGTCTACTCCAACAACTTCTATTCAATATAGTCCTTGATATAGCAATCAGACAAAAAAGAGATCAAAGGAATTCAAATTGGAATAAAGTTAAATTATCATTACTTGCAGATGTTAAAACTAGAGGCCTTCAAAAGCTCTATCAAAAAGCTACTGAAAATCATCAATAAATTCAGTAAAATAGCAGGTTACAAAGTCAATACTCATAAATCTGTGACATTTATTTATATGAATGATGGGCCAGAGGAAAGGGAACTGAAAGAAGCAATCCTATTCACTATTAAACCCAAAAAGATAAAATATCCAGGAATAAATCTAACAAAGGATGTGAAGGAACTTTCAATGAAAATTGTAAGACATTGTTAAAATAGAGGATGACACAAAGAAATGGGAGAATATCCCCTACTCATGAATTAGAAAAATAATTATCATTAAAATGACAGTCCTGCCAAAAGCGATCTATACATTTAATGCAATCTTTATTAAAATGCCAATTACATATTTCAAGGAAGTTGAACAACTTATCTAAAATTTGCATGGAACTATAAAAAAACCACAAATAGCAAAAGCTCTCCTGAGAAAAAAGGAAAAAAAATGGAGGCATCACAATTCCTGACCAGTTTATATTATAAAGCTATGGTATTTAAAATAGTGTGGTACTTGAACAAAAATGGACATATGGACCAATAGAACAGGATAGAGAGCCCAGAACTAAACCTACACATGTATAGGCACCTTATACATGAAAAAGGGGCCAAAACTGCCCAATAGAAAAAAGAAAATCTCATTAACAAATGGTGCTAGGAGAACTGGACAGCCACATTTAGAAAAATGAAACTAGACCATCAACTAAAACCATATACCAAAATTAGCTATAAAATGGACCATAGATATGGACTTTATACCTGAAACTATAAAGTACAGAGAAAAATTGTTGAAAATTTTCATGACATTATCATCAAAGATGAATTTAAGACTCCACCCTATAGGAATGGGAAACAAAGTGGTCCAGGAGGTGGCACAGTGGCTAAGGCAGTAGACTCTCAAGCATGAGGTCCTGAGTTCAATCCCTGGCAGCACATGTACCAGAGTGATGTCTGGTTCTTTCTCTCTCTCCCCTATGTTTCTCATAAATAAATAAAATCTTTAAAAAAAAGGAATGGGAAACAAAATAAAGATTGAACAAATAAGACTATATCAAATTAAAGAGATTTTACACATCAAAAGAAAATTCCATAAGGATAAACAGAAAACAAAGCAAATGGGCAAAGATAATTGCACACTACACTTCAGACTAGTGGTTCATATCAAACATCTATAAAGAACTCAGCTCAACAAAAGGAGAAAAGAACAACCCAATAAAGGTGTTGGCATTGGAACCTCTGGAGTGGGGCTCACTTTCCTGCATGCTTCTCTCAAGACATCCACCGATCCCAGCCTAATCAATGCAACAAGTACCACCTCAGCATGCTTCACTTCAGACTGTGTCCAGAGACATCAGGCATGGAATGTCAACCCTTCACCCTCATTACTCAGATGAGACCTTTCCTTGCATAGTATTCTCTAATTCCATTCCAGGAGGTCCATTTCCTAACAAAGTCCCAAAACCTAGATATAGACCAGGTCCCATGAGATAGAGCATATGTTCACATGTATCCATAAATTAGGGCAAAATATATACCTGAAAGCAAAGGTATACAATAGTCTGTAGTGAGTCAGTATATAGTTCATAATGAAATAGTGTCTACTTAAACTTAGTTACACTCCTTACCTACTTCCTATTACAGTTCTCTCACTCACTCCAAAGCTAACCTTAGCAAAGCAAGGACTGCAAAAGTTGAATAAGGGCAGGAGAACAGAATACTTTAAAGATGACTCTTCAGTCACTATCAGGCCACCTCATCAGGTGGGGCCCTATTTGAGGAGTCCTGAGATTCCCAAACAGTATTAATGGGCCTAGACCTCGAATAAATCCATCTCTCCATTGTTACCAGTCACTTCTATCAGTAACAACAAAATACACCCCTTTGTGGGTCTATAGTTATTCCACTGTTAATCCTCAACTTGGATAAACAATGGTAGAGAATGTTTCATCCTCAGAAGGGAGGATGCACAGCATACTCTATGCTACACCTGAGGAAGATGGGTCCTGATATTGGGGCAGCATGGAATGTTCCTATTCATGACCACAGAATGTGAGCTCAGATCTAGAGGGATGCAAACATCACATAGGCTCCTAAGCTGATTATGGGCCCCAGATTACATCAAATCGATTACAGCCAATAATATTTATACCCCTTTCCCATATTAGGGAGCTACTCTCTTCCCTGATTCAGCTTTCTGGTCCTTCTTCCAGCCATGACATCATCTCCCCAGACAGTAACTTGGATCCACCACATATCAGATTTCAGGCTCAGGGGCAAAAAGAAAAAGGGAAAAAAATAAATAAATAAACTAGTATAGCCACAGGCCCTTTGGAATTAAACTAAAATATGCCTACTAGCTATCTACAAAATGGAGGACCCCCCAAAATATTCATCTGCACTATTCCTGCCCTTAGGTCCATGATTGGTCAACAATTTGTTTGGCTTTGTATATTAACTCTCTGGTCAACCACTAAGTTCAAGATGCTAGCATGATACCGACCAGACTTCCCTGGACAGACAACTTCACCACTATGTCCTAGAGCTCTGCTTCCCCAGAGCCCTTACCCACTAGGGAAAGAGAGAGGCAGGCTGGGAGTATGGATCAACCTGTCAATACCTATGTTCAGCAGGGAAGCAATTTCAGAAGCCAGACCTTTCAACCTTCTGCATCCCACAATGACCTTGGGTTCATACTCCCAGAGGGTTAAAAAATAGGAAAGCTCTGGAGTCGGGCAGTAGCGCAGCAGGTTAAGCACATGTGGCTCAAAGTGCAAGGACCAGCAACAAGGATCCCAGTTAGAGCCCCTGGCTCCCCACCTACAGGAGAGTCACTTCACAAGTGGTGAAGCAGGTCTGCAGGTGTCTATCTTTCTCTCCCCATCTCTGTCTTCCCCTCCTCCAATTCTCTCTGTCCTATTCAACAGTGATGACATCAATAACTACAACAATAATAACTACAACAATAAAAAGCAACAAGGGCAACAAAAGGGGAAATGAATAAATAAATAAATAAATAGAATAGGAAAGCTATCAGGGACGGGGATGGGATACAGAGTTCTGATGATGGGAATTGTGTGGAGTTATACCCCTCTTATACTATGTTTTTTCAATGTATTCTTTTTATAAAAAAAAAGGGAGTTGGCAGAAGATTTAAGCTGACTGTCCTCTAAAGAAGAGATATATATGGCCCACAAACATATGCAGAAATGCTCCAACTCGTTTTTTTCTGGAAGATGGCGGACTGAGAAGCTGCTAGTGGCTTGATCTCCAACCACTTCGACTGGAAATGGTATTTAGTACAGTGTTGCTTGTACTCAAGACACAACAACTGAGAAACAACAGAGCATAAAAATAAGAAACACATATATCAAAAAATGGGCAGATCAAAAACAAATAAAACTGCTACTCCAATGAATGAAGACAAGAGCCCAGAAGAACTACAAATCAGCCAGAAGTAACAATAGATAAGAAAAGTATGGGAGTCGGGCTGTAGCACAGCGGGTTAAGCGCAGGTGGCGCAAAACACAAGGACTGGCATAAGGATCCTGGTTCGAACCACGGCTCCCCACCTGCAGGGGAGTCGCTTCACAGGCGGTGAAGCAGGTCTGCAGGTGTCTATCTTTCTCTCCCCCTCTTTGTCTTCCCCTCCTCTCTCCATTTCTCTCTGTCCTATCCAACAATGACAACAATAATAACTACAACAATAAAACAACAAGGGCAACAAAAGGGAATAATAAATAAAATAAATATTTAAAAAAAGAAAGAAAAGTATGCAAGCAATAATAAACTTATTAATCACAGAAATGAAAACAACATTGGAGGAAAGGAATGGCAGTATTAGGGAAACAACAGTTAAGACCCCCAAGGAAAATACTGATTATTTTGAGACTTCTTCTTCTAGCGCTAGAAGAATGCTAGAAGAACACTAGAAACACTAGAAGAAGATCTTGAGGCAATTAGAGAACTGAAAGCTGAAATAGCTGAACTGAAGAAAGAAGTTGAGGGAAGGGAAAACAGACTAACAGAAGCAGAAAACAGAATGAGTCAGACAGAGGATGAGTTAGAGAAAACTAAGAAAGAGGTGAAAGAGCTCAAAAAGAGATTGAGAGACACTGAAAACAACAACAGAGACATATGGAATGATCTCAAAAGAAGTAACATTCATATAATTGATCTGCCAGAGGAAGAAAGAGAGGAAGGGGAAGGAAACATTCTAGAGGAAATAATAGAAGAAAACTTCTCAGACCTGAATAACAGAAAGGACATCAAGATTCAAGAGGCCCATAGAGTTCCAAACAGAATCAACCCAGACCTGAAGACACCAAGACACATCATAGTCACAATGAGAAGTAGTAAGGATAAAGAAAGGATCCTAAAGGCTGCAAGAGAGAAACAAAAAGTCACATACAAGGGAAAACCCATAAGATTATTGCAGACTTCTCCACTCAAACTCTAAAAGTCAGAAGAGAATGGCAAGATATCTATTGAGCCCTGAATGAAAAAGGGTTTCAACCAAGGATAATATATCCTTCTAGACTTTTATTCAAAATAGATGGAGGGATCAAAATCTTAGACAAACAACAGTTAAAGGAGGCAACCATCACCAAACCGGCCCTGAAAGAGGATCTAAAAGACCTCTTATAAACAAGAACATCACTATAATACTTGCAATATATCAGAGCAAACAAAAAAAAATTTTTTTTTGAACAATGGCACTACAATACATTAAATCCATAATATCAATAAATGTCAATGGCTTAAACTCACCCATCAAAAGGTACAGAGTGGGGGGATGGATCAGAAAACATAACCCAACAATATGCTGTTTGCAAGAATCCCATCTGTCACAACAAGATCAACACAGACTGAAACTGAAAGGATGTAAAACTATCATACAGGCTAACGAACCACAAAAAAAGGCAGGAACAGCCATTCTCATCTCAGATTAATACATTTTAAATTAAATAAAGTAATATAAGATAGGCAAGGACATTACATAATTATTAGAAGATCAATAATCCAAGAATACTTAACAATTATTAACATCTATGCACCCAATGAGGGACCAACTAAATACATCAAGCACTTACTGAAAGAATTTCAAAAATACATCAATAGTAATATAATAATAGTGGGAGTCTTCAATACCCCACTCTCACACTTAGACAGATCAACAAAGCAGAGAATCAACAAAGATACAAGAGAATTCAATGAAGAGATTGACAGACTAGACATCTTGGACATTTTCAGAGTCCTTCACTGCAAAAAACTGGAATACACCTTCTTTTCAAATCCACATAACACATACTCAAGGATATACCACATGTTAGGCCACAAAGACAGCATCAATAAATTCAAGAGCATCGAAATCATCCCAAGTAACTTCTCATACCACAGTGAAGTAAAACTAACATTTAACAACAGACAGACAATTATTAAAAGTCACAGAATTTGAAACTAAACAACATACTCCTTAAGAACCACTGGGTCAGAGATTCACTGAAGCAGGAAATTCAAATGTTCCTGGAAACTAATGAAAATAAAGACACATCCTATCAAAATATTTGGGACAGAGCTAAAGCAGTACTGAGAGGGAAACTTATAGCTATACAATCACATATTAAACACCAAGAAAAGTTCAAATGAACGACCTTACTGCACACCTCAAGAACTTAGAGGAAGAGGAACAAAGGAACCCTAAAGCAACCAGAGGACAGAAATCACTAAAATTAGAGCAGAAATAAACAACATTGAAAATAAGAGAACCATACAAAAGATCAATGAAGCCAAATGTTGGTTCTTTGAAAGATTAAACAAAATTGAAAAACCCCTAGCCAGACTCACCAAACAAAAAAGAGATAAGACTCAAATTAATGGAATTGTAAATGATGGAGGAGATATCACAACTGACAACACAGAAATCCAGAGAATCATGCAAAACTTGTATGAAGAACTATACGCAACCAAGCTAGAGAATCTGGAAGAAATGGAACAATTCCTAGAAACATATGCCATTCCAAAACTGAACCAAGAAGAACTACACAATCTAAATGCACAAATCACAGACAAAGAAATTGTAACCGTTATTAAGAATCTCCCCAATAACAAAAGTCCTGGACCAGATGTCTTCACAAACAAATTCTACAAAACTTTCAGGAAACAGTTAGTACCCATACTTCCTAAGCTTTTACATAAGATTGAAGAAACAGGAATACTCCCTTCCACCTTCTATGAAGCCAACATCACCCTGATACCAAAAGCTGATAGGGACACAACAAAAAGGGAAAACTACAGACCAATATCTCTGATGAACATAGATGCGAAAATATTAAACAAGATCTTGGCCAACCAGATACAACAGCATATCAAAAAGATTGCTCATCACGACCAAGTGGGATTCACCCCAGGAATGCAAGGCTGGTTCAACATCTGTATGTCAATCAATGTCGTTCACCACATCAATAAAAGCAAAGCCAAAAACCACATGATTATCTCAATAGATGCCGAGAAAGCCTTTGACAAAATCCAACACCCATTCAAGATCAAAACTCTACAAAAAATGGGACTAGATGGGACATTCCTCAAGAATGTGGAATCCATATATAGCAAACCTACAGCCAACATCATACTCAATGGACAGAAGCTGAAAGCATTCCCCCTCAGATCAGGGACTAGACAGGGCTGTCCATTGTCACCATTATTCTTCAACATAGTATCGGAAGTTCTTGCCATAGCAATCAGGCAAGAGAAAGAAATTAAAGGAATACAGATTGGAAGGGAAGAAGTCAAGCTCTCACTATTTGCAGATGATATGACAGTATACATAGAAAAACCTAAAGAATCCAGCAGAAAACTACTGGAAGTTATTAGGAAATATAGCAAGGTATCAGGCTACAAAAATCAATGTACAAAAATCAGTGTAATTTCTTTATGCAAATACTAAATCTGAAGAAGAAGACATTCAGAAATCACTCCCATTTACTGTTTCAGCAAAATCAATAAAATACCTAGGAATACAGTTGACCAAAGAAGTGAAAGACTTGTATACTGAAAACTATGAGTCACTACTCAAGGAAATAGAAACGGATACCAAGAAGTGGAAAGATATCCCATGCTCATGGATTGGAAGAATAAATATCATCAAAATGAATATTCTCCCAGAGCCATATACAAATTTAATGCAATACCCATCAAAGTTCCACCAAGCTTCTTTAAGAGAATAGAAAAAACACTACAATCATTTATCTGGAACCTGAAAACACCTAGAATTGCCAAAACCATCTTGAGGAAAAGAAACAGAAATGGAGGCATCACACTCCCAGACCTTAAACTATATTATAAAGCCATCATCATCAAAACAGCATGGTACTGGAACAAAAATAGGCACACAGACCAGTGGAACAGAATTGAAATCCCAGAAATAAATCCCCACACCTCTGGACATCTAATCTTTGATAAGGGGCCCAAAGGATTAAATGGAAGAAGAAGCCTCTCTTCAATAAATGGTGCTGGGAAAACTGGGTTGTAACATGCAGAAGAATGAAATTGAACCACTTTATCTCACCAGAAAAAAAAAAATCAACTCCAAATGGATCAAAGACCTGGATGGCAGATGATAAACAATCAAATAATTAGAGGAAAACATTGGTAAAACAGTTTCCCACCTACACCTCAAGGACATCTTGATGAATCAAACTCAATTGCAAGGAAGACTAAAGCAAAACAAACTAATGGGACTACATCAAATTGCAAAGCTTCTGCATATCCAAAGAAACTATTAAACAAACAAAGAGACCCGTCACAGAATGGGAGAGTATCTTCACATGCCATACATCAGACAAGAAACTAATCACCAAAATATATAAAGAGCTCAGCAAACTTAACACCAAAAAAGCAAATGCCCCATCCAAAAATGGTCAGAGGATATGAACAAAACATTCACCTCAGAGGAGATCCAAAAGGCTAACAAACATATGAAAAACTGCTCTAGGTCACTGATTGTCAGAGAAATGCAATTTAAGACAACATTAAGATACCACCTAACTCCTGTAAGAATGGCATACATCAAAAAGGAAAGCAGCAACAAATGCTGGCGAGGATGTGGGAAGAGAGGAACCCTTTTGCATTGCTGGTGGGAATGTAAATTGGTCCAGCGTCTTTGGAGAGTAGTCTGGAAAACTCTCACAAGGTTAGACATGGACCTTCCATATGATCCAGTAATTCCTCTCCTGGGATTATACCCCAAGGACTCCATAACACCCAACCGAAAAGAGGTGTGTACTCCTATGTTTATAGCTGTACAATTCATAATAGCTAAAACCTGGAATCAACCCAGGTGCCCAACAACAGATGAGTGGCTGAGAAAGCTGTGGTATATTTACACAATGGAATACTATGCAGCTATCAGAACAATGAACCCACCTTCTCTGACCCATCTTGGACAGAGCTAGAAGGAATTATGTTAAGTGATCTCAGTCAGAAAGATAAAGATGAATATGGGATGATCCCAGTCATCAACAGAAGTTAAATAAGAAGTTCTGAAAGGGAAACTAAAAGCAGAACCTGACTAAATTGTAAGTAGGGCACCAAAGTAAAAACCCTGTGGTGAGGGGTAGACATGCAGCTTCCTGGGCCAGTGGGGGATGGGAGGGATGGATCACAGTCTTTTGGTGGTGGGAATGGTGTTCATGTACACTCCTAGTAAAGTGTAGTCATATAAATCACTAGTTAATATGAGAGGGGAAAATTAATTGTATGTCTCAAAGTTTTTAAAACAAAGACTGAGTTGTTTTAATATATAGGTTGTTTAGTTGTAATGTGGACTCTCTCAAAAGCCTAGACCAAGTAGATCAGAAGCAACCAACAGCACAACTATATACAAGATACTGAGTACTGTACAACAAACCCTAACAAAAGTACTTTTCAAAGTTAACCCAATTACCAATTATTGTGATGATAAAATTTAACTATCAATTGTCTTTTTGAACCCTAAGACAGCAGGAACCTCACATCTCCACTATAGAGCCTCTACTTCCCCCAGTCCTGGAACCCTTGCATAGGGCCCACTTTCCCGTATGCCTCTCCCAATCCATATCAAATAATATTGCATCTGCTGATCACAACCTAATCAACACAATGATTGCCACCTCAACATGCTTCAGCTCAGACTGTGTCCAGAGACTTCACGTGTGGAATGACGACCCTTCAGCTTCATTACTCGGGTGAGACCTTTCCTTTCATATTATTCTCTAATTCCATCCCAGCTGGTTCACTTTCTAACAAAGTCCCAAAACAAAGATATATACCAGTTTCTGTGAGAGAGAGCATATGTTCACACGTATCCATAAACTACTGCAAAATATATACCTGAAAGCAGAAGTACACTAGAGTTTGCAGTGAGTACCCCCCTAACACTTCCTCTCCACTATTCCAAGCTTTGGGTCCCTGATTGCTCAACAATTTGTTTGGCTTTGTATGTTAACTCTCTTTTCAGTCACCAGGTTCCAGATTTCATCAGGATGCCGGCCAGGCTTCCCTGGACTGAATATCCCACCAATGTGTCCTGGAGCTCTGCTTCCCCATACTAGAGAAAGAGAGAGGCAGAGTGGGAGTATGGACCGACCAGTCAACGCTCACGTTCAGCAGGGAAGCAATTACTGAAACCAGACCTTCTACTTTCTGCAACCCACAATGACCCTGGGTCCATGCTCCCCGAGGGATAGAGAGTGGGAAAGCTATCTGGGGAGGGGGTGGGTTATGGAGATTGGGTGGTGGGAATTGTGTGGAGTTGTACCCCTCCTACCCTATGGTTTTGTTAATTAATCCTTTCTTAAATAAAAAAGAAAAAAATTCCAACACTAAAAAAAATATGTATGTATATGTGTGTGTGTATATATATATATACATATGTGTGTGTGTGTGTGTGTGTGTGTGTGTGTGTGTAAATGCCTAAGTTACCTACAATCTTAGGCCAGATCAATGAAAACCATTTGGCCCTATCAGAATCTAAGATGCTATTATTAGTAGACATCCTTAAATGTCAAAAAGCATAGTGATGTCAAAATCCTGACTATTGCATTTTCTAAGAAAAACAAGGTCCCAACTAACTTGGTTATAATAATAATTAATTATTGCCATTTTAAACTCTTTCTAAGACTGTAGAGAACTCTTCTTACTCTCTTTAAGATCTGTATTCTCCCAATCCTGGAACTTCTGGGACCCTGCTCATTTTTATTGATGTTTCTTCTCCCTAATCCCTTATCCTATTACACTGCTTCTGTTGACCTCAACTACATCAATGCCACCAGTGCCGCCATGCAATGTTATGGTGGTACTGACTTGTTGTCCATGTCCAGTGGAGAAGCAATTACAGAAATCAGAACTCCTTCCTTCTATACACTAAAAAAATAATTTTGGTTCTACTGCTAGAGTGGGGAAAAGATAGGAGAAGATGCCCAGGGGGCTCTGGAATCCAATTCCACCAGAACCTGGAATGTTTATTACCAGGAATCTTTGTTTTTATACCATCACTGAAAGGGAAGCAACTCTGGACAACATTAGAGAATTTCAGGCACTGTTTCACTAATCTGAGAAAAGGAATATGGAAGGACACTCAGAATTAGTATGTGTAGGCGTAACTTAGAAAAAAGTGAAGAGAGAGGGAGAGGAAGATGGCGGCCTGAGAAGTTGCTGGCAGCGAGCGCTCTGACGGCATCGTCGGCAACGGTAGGATTTTCTGCCTTTAGCAGGCCAGTTAATAAGGGGTGACACCAAAGAGTGGGTACAATTTAATTTGGGTTAAGAATTAGAGTAAAGGTGACACGGACTAGCGGGGCTCCAGAATTCCCAGGGCGCCGGGCAAGGAGAGTGCGCCGGGCATTGTCCTCCGCCCGCCCAGGAAGGCGGCTCCTCCGCCGGTTGCAGAGCGCGGCGGGCAGAGGACCCGGAGAGAGCACTTTAGCTCGGGGGCTTCCTCTTGGGAGAATCCAGGGTCCACCGTGACCCTGAGAGCAGATCCAAAGACTTCTTGAGTATAGCTCTCATTGGATCAAAGGATTTGGAGCTAGTTTTCATTTTTGAGAAATCCTTTAAAAAAGTCTGGAGGGGGGGGTTTCCCGGAAGATGGCGGACAAAGGAGAAGCGGCTAGCCTTTGAGCTCCGGACACATCTCGTGTAAACAATAGGATTTTCTGCCTTTAGCAGGCCAGCCAATAAGGGGCCACAGCAGTCATACCAAAGAGCTGTCTATAACTTAATTTGGGTTAAGAATTAGAGTAGGGGAAAAAAATTCTTTTTTCTTCCTTTTAATTTTCAAGCATACATCCTTCCCGCCGCTCCCCCCCCCCCCACCATAAGCAGTGCCTGGGACCAGCTACTAGCAGGATACCCCATACCACCAAACAGGGTTTTTTTTTTTTTTTTTTAAACTCACTGATAACACATTTGGGAAGTTCCTCGCACTGCTCTTTAATTACAACCCTTCTTCTTATATTCTCCCTTTTCTCTCTCTTATCTCTCTCTATCTCTTTTTTTTATTTTTCATTATTATTATTTTTTTTTATCTTGTCATACACTTCTTTCTTCTTTGCCTTTCTGAATTTGTGAATTACTTTGGGGAAGAAATCTGACCCAGAGTGGACTCTCTATGTGTGTATCTCTGCTCTAGTTCCCTTTACACTCTTGTTACCCTAGAATATACACTGGATAGTAGATTTGCATAACTGTCTATTCTTGCTATCCTCTCTTTCTTTTCTCTTTCTTCACTGGGATTTGGTTACTATTTTTTCACGGACTGGAGAAATTGTTTGGCTAACTGGTAATGATTAAACTCCTTCAATACTTACTTCAGTTGCTACTGTAATTCCGGAGGTTGGTGAGTGCAATTGTCATAAAGGTATTTAGTACAGTGTTACTTGTGCTCAAAACACAACAACTGAGGAACAACAGAGCATTAAAAAAAAAAAAAGAGAGAAACACATAAATAAAAAAAATGGGTAGATTAAAAACAAATAAAACTGCTACCCCAATGAATGAAGACAAGAGCCCAGAAGAAACCATAAATCAGTCAGAAGTAACCATAGATAAGAAAAGTATGCAAGCAATAATAAACTTATTAATCACAGAAATGAAAACAACATTGGAGGAAAGGAATGGCAGTATTAGGGAAACAACAGTTGAGACACCCAAGGAAAATACTGATTATCTTGAGACAATTAGAGAACTGAAAGCTGAAATAGCTGTAATGAAGAAAGAAGCTGAGGCAAGGGAAAGCAGACTAACAGAAGCAGAAAACAGAATTAGTCAGACAGAGGATGAGTTAGAGAAAACTAAGAAAGAGGTGAAAGAGCTTAAAAAGAGATTGAGAGACACTGAAAACAACAACAGAGACATATGGGATGATCTCAAAAGAAGTAACATTCGTATAATTGGCCTGCCAGAGGAAGAAAGAGAGGAAGGGGAAGCAAACATTCTAGAGGAAATAATACAAGAAAATTTCCCAGACCTGAATAACAGAAAGGATATCAAGGTGCAAGAGGCCCAGAGAGTACCAAACAGAATCAACCCAGACCTGAAAACACCAAGACACATCATAGTCACAATGAGAAGAAGTAAGGATAAAGAAAGGATCCTAAAGGCTGCAAGAGAGAAACAAAAAGTCACATACAGGGGAAAACCCATAAGACTTTCTGCAGATTTCTCCACTCAAACTCTAAAAGCCAGAAGGGAGTGGCAAGATATCTATCGAGCCCTGAATGAAAAAGGGTTTCAACCAAGGATAATATATCCTGCTAGACTTTCATTCAAGCTAGATGGAGGGATCAAAACCTTCTTAGACAAACAACAGTTAAAGGAGGCAACTATCACCAAGCCGGCCCTGAAAGAGGTACTAAAAGACCTCTTATAAACAAGAACATCACTATAATACTTGTAATATATCAGAGTAAACAAATCGTTTTTTAGAACAATGGCACTACAATACATTAAATCCACAATATCAATAAATGTCAATGGCTTAAACTCACCCATCAAAAGGCACAGGGTGGGGGGATGGATCAGAAAACATAACCCAACCATATGCTGCTTGCAAGAATCCCATCTGTCACAACAAGATAAACACAGACTTAAAGTGAAAGGATGGAAAACTATCATACAGGCTAACGGTCCACAAAAAAGGGCAGGAACAGCCATTCTCATCTCAGACACGATAGATTTTAAATTAAATAAAGTAATAAAAGATAGGCAAGGACATTACATAATGATTAGAGGATCAATCAGCCAAGAAGACTTAACAATTATTAACATCTATGCACCCAACGAGGGACCATCTAAATACATTAAACACCTACTGAAAGAATTTCAAAAATACATCAATAGTAATACAATAATAGTGGGAGACTTCAATACCCCACTCTCACACTTAGACAGATCAACAAAGCAGAGAACCAATAAAGATACAAGAGAATTGAATGAAGAGATTGACAGACTAGACCTCTTGGACATTTTCAGACTCCTCCACCCCAAAAAACTGGAATACACCTTCTTTTCAAATCCACATAACACATACTCAAGGATAGACCACATGTTAGGCCACAAAGACAGCATCAATAAATTCAAGAGCATTGAAATCATCCCAAGTATCTTCTCAGACCACAGTGGAGTAAAACTAACTTTTAACAACAAACGGAAAATTATTAAAAGACATAGAATTTGGAAACTAAACAACATGCTCCTTAAGAACCACTGGGTCAGAGACTCACTCAAACAGGAAATTCAAATGTTCCTGGAAACTAATGAAAATGAAGACACAACCTATCAAAATATTTGGGACACAGCGAAAGCAGTACTGAGAGGGAAACTTATAGCCATACAATCACATATTAAACACCAAGAAGAAGCCCAAATGAACGACCTTACTAGACACCTCAAGGACTTAGAGGAAGAGGAACAAAGGAACCCTAAAGCAACCAGAAGGACAGAAATCACTAAAGTTAGAGCAGAAATAAACAACATCGAAAATAAAAGAACCATACAAAAGATCAATGAAGCCAAATGTTGGTTCTTCGAAAGATTAAACAAAATTGACAAACCCCTAGCCAGACTCACCAAACAAAAAAGAGAGAAGACTCAAATTAATAGAATTGTAAACGATGCAGGAGATATCACAACTGACACCACAGAAATCCAGAGAATTCTGCGAAACTTCTATAAAGAACTATATGCCACCAAGCTAGAGAATCTGGAAGAAATGGAACAATTCCTAGAAACCTATGCACTTCCAAAACTGAACCAAGAAGAACTACAAAATCTAAATGCACCAATCACAGACAAAGAAATTGAAACCGTTATTAAGAATCTCCCCAACAACAAAAGTCCTGGACCAGATGGCTTCACAAATGAATTCTACAAAACTTTCAGGAAACAGTTAATACCCATACTTCTTAAGCTATTCCATAAGATTGAAGAAACAGGAATACTCCCTTCCACCTTTTATGTAGCCAACATCACCCTGATACCAAAAGCTGATAGGGACAGAACAAAAAAGGAAAACTACAGACCAATATCTCTGATGAACATAGATGCCAAAATATTAAACAAGATCTTGGCCAACCGGATACAGCAACACATCAAAAAGATTGTTCATCATGACCAAGTGGGATTCATCCCAGGAATGCAAGGCTGGTTCAACATCCGTAAATCAATCAATGTCATTCATCACATCAATAAAAGCAAAGCCAAAAACCACATGATTATCTCAATAGATGCAGAGAAAGCCTTTGACAAAATCCAACACCCATTCATGCTCAAAACTCTACAGAAAATGGGAATAGATGGGAAATTCCTCAAGATAGTGGAGTCTATATATAGCAAACCTACAGCCAACATCATACTCAATGGAGAGAAGCTGAAAGCATTCCCCCTCAGATCAGGGACTAGACAGGGCTGTCCACTGTCACCGTTACTCTTCAACATAGTATTGGAAGTTCTTGCCATAGCAATCAGGCAAGAGAAAGAAATCAAAGGGATACAGATTGGAAGGGAAGAAGTCAAGCTCTCACTATTTGCAGATGATATGATAGTATACATAGAAAGACCTAAAGAATCCAGTAGAAAATTACTGGAAGTTGTTAGGCAATATAGCAAGGTATCAGGCTACAAAATCAATGTACAAAAATCAGTGGCATTTCTTTATGCAAACACTAAATCTGAAGAAGAAGACATCCAGAAATCACTCCCATTTACTGTTTCAGCAAAATCAATCAAATACCTAGGAATAAAGTTGACCAAAGAAGTGAAAGACTTGTATACTGAAAACTATGAGTCGCTACTCAAGGAGATAGAAACTGATACCAAGAAATGGAAAGATATCCCATGCTCATGGATTGGAAGAATAAATATCATCAAAATGAATATTCTCCCCAGAGCCATATACAAATTTAATGCAATACCCATCAAAGTTCCACCAGGCTTCTTTAAGAGAATAGAACAAACGCTACAATCATTTATCTGGAACCTGAAAACACCTAGAATTGCCAAAACCATCTTAAGGAAAAGAAACAGAAATGGAGGCATCACACTCCCAGACCTTAAACTATATTATAAAGCCATCATCATCAAAACAGCATGGTACTGGAACAAAAATAGGCATACAGACCAGTGGAACAGAATTGAAAGCCCAGAAGTAAATCCCAACACCTATGGGCACCTAATCTTTGATAAGGGGGCCCAAAGGATTAAATGGAAAAAGGAGGCTCTCTTCAATAAATGGTGCTGGGAAAACTGGGTTGAAACATGCAGAAGAATGAAATTGAACCACTTTATCTCACCAGAAACAAAAATCAACTCCAAATGGATCAAAGACCTAGATGTCAGACCAGAAACAATCAAATACTTAGAGGAAAACATTGGTAAAACACTTTCCCACATACACCTCAAGGACATCTTTGATGAATCAAACCCAATTGCAAGGAAGACCAAAGCAGAAACAAACCAATGGGACTACATCAAATTGAAAAGCTTCTGCACATCCAAAGAAACTATTAAACAAACAGAGAGACCCCTCACAGAATGGGAGAAGATCTTCACATGCCAGACATCAGACAAGAAACTAATCACCAAAATATATAAAGAGCTCAGCAAACTTAGCCGCAAAAAAGCAAATGACCCCATCCAAAAATGGGCAGAGGAAATGAACAAAACATTCACCACAGAGGAGATCCAAAAGGCTAACAAACATATGAAAAACTGCTCTAGGTCACTGATTATCAGAGAAATGCAAATCAAGACAACACTAAGATACCACCTCACTCCTGTAAGAATGGCATACATCAAAAAGGACAGCAGCAACAAATGCTGGAGAGGATGTGGGGACAGAGGAACCCTTTTACATTGCTGGTGGGAATGTAAATTGGTACAGCCTCTGTGGAGAGCAGTCTGGAAAACTGTCAGAAGGCTAGACATGGACCTTCCATATGACCCAATAATTCCTCTCCTGGGGTTATACCCCAAGGACTCCATAACACCCAACCAAAAAGAGGTGTGTACTCCTATGTTCATAGCAGCACAATTCATAATAGCTAAAACCTGGAAGCAACCCAGGTGCCCAACAACAGATGAGTGGCTGAGAAAGCTGTGGTATATATACACAATGGAATACTATGCAGCTATCAAGAACAATGAACCCACCTTCTCTGACCCATCTTGGACAGAGCTAGAAGGAATTATGTTAAGTGAATTAAGTCAGAAAGATAAAGATGAGTATGGGATGATCCCACTCATCAACAGAAGCTGACTAAGAAGATCTGAAAGGGAAACTAAAAGCAGGACCTGATCAAATTGTAAGTAGGGCACCAAAGTAAAAACCCAGTGGTGAGGGGTAGGCATGTAGCTTCCTGGGCCAGTGGGGGGTGGAAGTGGGCGGGAGGGATGGGTCACAGTCCTTTGGTGGTGGGAATGGTGTTTATGTACACTCCTAGCAAAATGTAGACATATAAATCAGTAGTTAATTAATATGAGAGGGGGAAATCAATTGTATGTCTCAAAGTTTCTCAAAAGACAAACTGAATCTTTTTAATATATAGGCTATGTATTTGATATGCGGACTCTCTCAAAAGCCTAGACCAAGTAGATTAGAAGCTTCCAATAGCACAGCTATATACAAGATACTGGGTACTGTCCAGGAAACCATAACAAAGGGACTTTTCAAAGTTAACCCAATTAACAAATAATGTGATGATAATATTAACTATCGATTGTCTTTTTGAACCCTAAGACAGCAGGAACCTCACATCGTCACTATAGAGCCCCTACTTCCCCCAGTCCTGGAACCCTTGGATAGGGCCTACTTTCCCGTATGCATCTCCCAATCCAAACCAAATAACACTGCATCTGCCGATCACAAACTAACCAAAGCAACGATTGCTACCTCAACATGCTTCACCCCAGAATGTATCCAGAGACTTCACGTGTGGAATGACAACCCTTCAGCTTCATTACTCGGGTGAGACCTTTCCTTTAATAGTACACTCTAATTTCATCTCAGGTAGTTCACTTTCCAACAAAGTCCCATAACCTAGATATACACCAGTTTCTGTGAGAGAGAGCTTATGTGCACACGTATCCATAAACTATTGCAAAATATATACCTGAAAGCAGGACTACACTAGAGTTTGCAGTGAGTACCTCCCTAACACTTCCTCTCCACTATTCCAAGCTTGGGATCCATGATTGCTCAACAAATTGTTTGGCTTCATATGTTAACTCTCTTTTCAATCACCAGGTTCCAGATGCCACCAGGATGCTGGCTAGGCTTCCCTAGATTGAAGACCCCACCAATGTGTCCTGGAGCTCAGCTTCCCCAGAGTCACACCCTACTAGGGAAAGAGAGAGGCAGACTGGGGGTATGGGCCGACCAGTCAACGCCCATGTTCAGCGGGGAAGCAATTACAGAAGCCAGACCTTCTACCTTCTGCATCCCTCAACGACCCTGAGTCCATGCCCCCAGAGGGATAGAGAATGGGAAAGCTATCAGGGGAGGGGGTGGGTTATGGGGATTGGGTGTTGGGAATTGTGTGGAGTTGTACCCCTCCTACCTTATGCTTTTGTTCACTAATCCTTTCTTAAATAAAAAATTAAAAAAAAAATATTTTAAAAAGAGAGAAAAAAAAAAAAAAAGAAAAAAAAAAAAAAAAAAGAAAAAAGTGAAGATAGAACCATAAGGAGAAAAGGGGGGAGAAAGGAAGGAAGGAAGGAAGGAAAGAAGGAAGGAAGGAAGGAAGGAAGGGAGGGAGGGAGAGAAAGAAAGAAAGAAACAAAGAAAGAAAGAAAGAAAGAAAGAAAGAAAGAAAGAAAGAAAGAAAGAAAAAAAGATGATAGATGATAGGTAGGTAGGTAAGTAGGTAGGTAGGTAGGTAGAGAGAGAGAGAGAGAGACAGACAGACAGCCAGACAGACAGATATAGATAGATATAAAGTCAACCTATATCTGTGAGCTTGGGAGAACTACTGCAGTTTCTGCTGAAGGGAGATGAGAATATAGAAAACTGATGGTGGGAATAATGCATAATTATATCTATATTATCTTATAATTTTGTAAATCACTATTAAATACTAATAAAAATTTAAAGATACTTAGAGATCATATTACTTTAGTGAAAACTTCATTTTTAGATTTTCTATAGTTTTTGAAAAATGAGGTTTTTATCAAATAACAGTAAGGTTAAATCTAATGGATCTGCTAATTACACATCAAATCCTTTGAAAGATAAGACTGGGGCTAGCACTTTATGCAGTTTTTTTTTAGAATTCATCTAACCATTTAGCATATATTATATAAACCCAGATGGCATTAAGAGGAGAAGGAATTTTCCACATTTTTAATGCCATTATGATCTCCCTACCATAAAATTGAATCAAGAAATAAAAATATTCATTATGTAGTGAAAGCATTTATGTAATATATAATTGTGAAGATATGGAAATTGCTGGGTAGTCAAATGTAAAAGGAACTGCTGTGTTTGCATGTCTAAAAAATAACTGGACCACATAAGCTTGGACATTCTTCATACTTTGCCATAGGCAAAAACAATTATAGTAATCCTTTTTTTTTTTTTTTTGTAGGTGCTTACAGTGGAAAATACATTTTAAGGAATAAAGCAAATTAACTAAACTCTCCAGAGGCAGAGAATGTTTTGGGCGATGTTCCTGGCTCTGCTCTGGCTGTCATTTCAAAAATAGAGAAGAAATAACATTATTCTAGTTTTTAATAGCTGGTTAACATTTGGCTCATATGAGTTTGCAGACAAATAATATCAACTTCATCTCGTCTAACTACACCTGACTTCAGGCAAGGACAAGAAGATCAATTCTCTCTATGATGAAGGAATGCTAAATCAGCTTCTCAAACTTGGTGTGCCAATATTAAGCCCTAAATATCAACTTGTTTATAGATGAGCTTTCATTTCAAGCCCTTCAGTGATATTCCTCTCTTTATTCCACTTCTTCCCTCTAGGACTGGAAGACTTCACAAATATCTGGCCACCTGCCTATCACAGAATATAAGAGCTAGGCTCCCCCTTTTCATTCACTTAAATATAAGCAACTAAAGCAGAAAGAAACAAGCAAAGCTGAAAATAGAACTAGAAAAAAAAAACCTTTTTTAAAATAAAAATCCAACTATTTGTAGTAGAACTATATTGTATAGCTGATTTACTCAGTAATTTCTTCCCTCTTATGCTATATCCTAAGTGCATACATTCCAATCCAGGACTGTCTGGTCACTACACTTTAAAACAAAACTAAAGTTGAAGAACTTGATATGTTTTAAATGTTCTTGGTAGTTCCTTTAAATGTTTAATATATTCAGTGCAAGAGGTAGCACAACAGTAATCTCTTAGTACCTCAAATAGTTGTACTCAGGTCACTTCCAAACAATAAATCCTTGGGCACAATGCATATTCCTTATAAAACATGAGTTGTCCCTTCAATTTTGGCATCATAATGATACTAGTCTCACTGTAATTGTGAATTGAGTGATGCCTGTTGATTTCTAAATAAAGCACCTAGAAATAAGCCTGTGATAGAAATGATAATTTTTCTTTCTAAATAAATGTGAGCACTCTTTTCTAAAGGGCTCTTTCAAGTCTAAACTCAACCCCTAGAGAGGGTTGAAAGCACATTAATACATTTAAGCACTAGTTCCTACAGCCCAAGGTCTAAGGCATTAGTCACTTCCTTTGATAGACTGATTGGGTTGAGTCTCTATAGTTAAGTTTTTAGTCACCAGAATTCCCTGGATTACTCAGTTTAAATCACTTGTGTCTAAAGCTTGAAAGAGCATGGTGAAAGGGGGAAAATCATTATTTTCCATGTTCCTTTTGAATGTTAATGATTAAATAAGACTTAATGGCCTTTATATGGAAGATAATGAAGCAAAGATTGTCCCACAAGCTTAGAAATCTGGGAAACAGTGATCTCCCTCTGAGGATTGTCTGTGTCACCAAAAGTAGTTTCTGGTTGTTTGCCAACCTCAGCACAGCTTCCTGCAGTCATCTCAGACTAGCTTGTTCTGCAGCAGCTCACGGGGCTGCATGTGGCACAAATTCTTAAGGTGACCTAATGTTCTATGTTTATACAAAAAGCATAAACAAAGTGCAATGACCTGTGCAAGGATCCTGGTTCCAGCCCCTGCTCCCCACCTGCAGGGGAGTCGCTTTACAGCAGGTGAAGCAGGTCTGCAGGTGTCTTTCTTTCCCCCTCTCTGTCTTCCTCTCCTCTCTCCATTTCTCTCTGCCCTATCCAACAACAATGACATCAACAACAACAATAACAATAATGACTACAACAATAAAAAACAAGGGCAACAAAAGAAAATAAATATTTAAAAAAGGAATAGACAAAGAGGAACTATATAACATTAAAAAAATAATAACTGTATGTGGCTAACTCAGAGAAATCAAAATAGATGTCAAGGTCTTGGGTGTTTCTGACATCAAAAACAACATGAAAGAAATCTCTCCGAAGAGTTTAAGAGAATAAAATGTTCAGGTATTTTTTTGGGGGGTGGAGGGACAGTAATATTTGTAGGTCAATCAAATGACTGCTTTGTAGGTACTGAATTGAAGATCTATGATGCTTGTGCTCTTTTACTATTTGCTTAATGTTAATATAAATAATCAGAGTTGATAGTTAGATGCTATGTTTTGCTATTTATAATAAAATTTTTATAATGGAAAAGCCATTATTACCTGCCTAATGTATTAATCTATTCTCTTGATTTCCCCCCCACACATACACACATACACACAGAAGTAGTCTTTGTCAAATGATTAATAGTTTTTATGGTCACAATTAACTGTAATTGAAACCATGGAACTCAGGAGGAAATGAACAATCCTTAAAAGGCAGTCTTAAAGTCTATAAAGAGACAGTAACACAATATGTATTGAGTCCACTTAAGACTCCCTGTGTGTAGATTAAGGCCCATTTTGTGGTCTCCACTCGAAATACAATGCTACAGATATTCACTTTAAAATAAAGTTTAAAAGTAGAGGTATGCTGGAGCCAGCTTGCACTAGCTGACAAAAAAGTCTGTAAATTTCTTTACAAACTTTTTTTAAAACCACCTCAATTTGATCACTTGAAATGTACTATGTGAAGGTGATTATGCCATGGAAATTGACAAAAACAATAAATCAGGACAGAAGGTTTTGTTATGTTCTCTCTCTCTCTCTCTCTCTCCCTCTTTCCACTCTACTTCCTCCAGTCACAAACACAACCATACTTAAGAGTAAATTAATTATGTACTATAACACAAGTTATTTATTCCTAGAAAGAAAGGGTTTAAAAATATTACTGATTTTCGAGTCCCTGGCTCCCCACCTGCAGGGGGGTCACTTCATAAATGGTGAAGCAGGTCTGCAGGTGTCTATCTTTCTCTCCTCTTCTCTGTCTTCCCCTCCTCTCTCCATTTCTCTCTGTCCTATCCATCAGCAATGACAGCAATAATAATAATAATAATATCCATAACAATTATAAAAAGTGGGGGCAATAAAAGGGAAAAAAATGGCCTCCAGGAGCAGTGGATTCTTGGTGCAGGCACCGGGTCCCAGCAATAACCCTGGAGGCAATATATATACACAATTACCTAAAGAAAACACTAATTCTGGTATCTCATTGTTTTCACTTTATAATCTTGTCACCCATAACCTAGGTTTCTGAAAATTGTATTTGTTCTGTAGTTGTTGCTACAGGTTCCTCACTAGAGTTATATACCTGCACAACTCCATACCTCTTTGCAGACTCATTTATTTATTTATTTATTTATTTATTGTAATTGATGGTGAGAGACAGACAGAGAGAGATGCCATGCTATGGTGTTTCAATGTGGGGGCCACAGCTTCAAACCCATGTTCTTTGGAGCATGGTAAAATTTGTGCTCTATCCCCTGGTTTCTTTATATTTATGTGCCTTCTTTATTTGTCACTGGGGTTTCACCACTCCAGGATGGCTTTTTCAGAGAGAAAGAGAGAGAGAGATACCATAACACTAAAGATTCCTTGAGTCATCTGGGGACCAGGCTTGAACACACATTATGCATATGATAAAGCAAACACAGTATCCAAATGAGTACTGTTGATGCCCCTCCCATTTTCCCTTAATCTTACTTCCTTTTGGATCAACTTCCTCCCCCAAATATGTTCAGCTACATTTTTCTCCATATATCTTCTTAGTGTGTGAACCTAAGATCAATCAAGGCCCCGCAGGCTCAGAAAAAACGTGTTACCTCAAAGACTACAGATTACCTAGATGTAGTGAAATCTTCAGAAAGAACCTTTTTGTAGTGAAGAAACCTAAACTAAAGCAGGGAACATGTTCAGTGGCAAAATTTTTGCCACATGAAGTATTTCCCTGATTATCAGGTGAAATTCCTTTCTCCATTTGATGCTCCAGCCCCCAGGCCATTTCTTAGCTCAGGATATAAACCTAGGTTGGTTCCATATAACTGTACAGCCAGTAAATTCTACATATGTATGCAATTAAATTTGCTTTTTTTTTTTTGGTTATTACTTTTCTATGTCATATTAATTTGCTTATTCCTCCAGCCAGTAGAAACCAGAGATGTGGAGGAATTTCCCTCTGTCTGAAGACATTTCACGTTACTCTCATTCTTTTCCAAAAGCATCTACTTACTCTGCTACTTACTTTGCTTTTGTTAATAATTACCCACAAATACCAGTACACTAAAAAGGTCCACAAGGCACTGAAAAACCAGTAAGAGACAAGTGTGTAAAAATTTAGTGTACTATACAGGGAAAGTTAGTTATGCTGGTAGAATTCTTGGGGAGGACTGAAGGTGGGGGCAGCAATGAGAATAGCCACCATCTTCTCCACTTTCCACCAAAAGTTTCGATCTCCAAACTTTCAATTTTTAAAAATCAATCTTCTTAAGCAACTTGTCTGATGATAGTTACTGTCTATTTACATGAATTATAATTTAATTATTCCACACAATGAATATGTGGCATAACAAAGATTTTGAAGCAGGATTTTACTTACATTTCTGTAGGTTTCAAGATGTAGCTAGGGGTATGATTGAGATGTATTGGTGCTCAAAATGAGTTTGGTTGAAAGGTGTCTCAGTGGATTGTACCAGGCAAGAAGGAAGGCTATGTGAACAGAATAAGGGTAGGGGAGTGCTTATTTAAAGTGACTAAATCCCTCCTGAACTCAAAAGAAGAGAGAAATAAAATGAAAGAGATAGAGATATTTATAGTAAAAGATAAACTCTCTAATCTTTCTAGCCTGAGTCCTAGATATTTGAGAGCTCATCGCAACTTTGTTGAACTCTCCAACAAAAGTGATTCAATTTTCAATTTAACTGAAAACTGCATTGAGCACAGAGGCAGGTAATAGATATCTCTATGAAAGGATAGTGAATAGTCTACTCAAATTTCTATGATAAATCATTTATTTCAATTCTTATTTTACTTATAAGGTATCTAAAATTCAGTGATTGCTGGTCATGATAAATGCAACTCTGTAAGAATTGTCTGTCTGGAAAATCCTCTCCTGGGGATATACTCAAAAGAAGAAAACATACCCATCTGGATAAAACTATGTAATATAAGCATTTTTTTTTAACCAGAGCACTGTTCAGCTCTGGCTTATGGTGGTATGGGGGATTGAACCTGGGATTCTGGAGCCTCAGGTATCAGAGTCTGTTTGCATAACCATTATGCTATCTACCCTCCACCCAGAAGCAAAATTTTAATAGATCAAACATGAAAGTAACCTAGGTAGCCAATGACAGATAAGTAACTAAGAAAGTTGTGGTATACAGACACAATGGAGTACTACACAGTTGTTAAAAATGATTCTGGCAGTAAGTACAATAGTTTGTACATGCATAACATTCCCCAGTTTCCCATATAACAATACAACCCCCACTAGGTCCTCTGAATCCTTCTTGGACAAACTATTGTACTTACTGTTGAATGTAAAACATTAATTCCCCAATAAAAAAAAGAAAAAAAATGATGCTGGCTTACTGTATAATATCCAGCATCTTGTATATAGCGGTGTCATCGGTTGTTTCTGTTCTCCCTGGTCTAGGCTTTTGGAAGAGCCAACATATCAAAGACTCAGCCTATGTATTAAAAAGACTCAGTATGTGTTTTAAAAAGTTCTAGACATATGATCAATTTTTCCCCTCTCATATTAATTGAATAGTGATTTATATGACTACACTTTAATAGGAGTGTACATAAACACCCATTCCCACTGCCAAATAATGTGATGATAACAATAACTATCCATTATCTTCTTGAACCCTAAAACAGTAGGAACCTCACATTTCCACTATAGCGCCTATACTTCCCCCAGTCCTGAAACCTTAGGGTGGGGCCCACTTTCCTGCATGCTTCTCTCAATTCATATCAAATAATATTGCATCCACCGATGGCAACCTAGTCAACGCAACAAGTGCCACCCCAGCATGCTTCACTTCAGACTGTGTCCAGAGACTTCAGGTGTGGAATGACAACCCTTCAGCTTCATCAGTCGGGTGAGACCTTTCCTTTCATAGTATTCTCTAATTCCATTCCAGGTGGTCCACTCCCCAATAAAGTCCCCAAACCTAGATATAGACCAGGTCCCCTGCGATAGAGCATATGTTTACATATGTCCATAAACCAGGGAAAAATATATACCTGAAAGCAGAAGTACACAAAAGTCTGCAGAGAGTACCCCCTCAACACTTCCTCTGCACTATTCCAGCCTTTAGGTCCATGATTGTTCAACAATTTGTTTGGCTCTATATGTTAACTCTTTTCAGCCACCAGGTTCCGGATGCCAGCATAATGCTGACCAGACCTCCCTGGACTGACGACCCCACCAATGTGTCCTGGAGCTCCACTTCTGCAGAGCCCCACCCTTCTAGGGAAAGAGAGAGGCAGACTGGGAGTATGGACCAACCAGTCAACGTCCATGTTCAGCGGGGAAGCAATTACAGAAGCCAGACCTTCCACCTCCTGCAACCCACAATGACCCTGTGTCCATACTCCCAGAGAGATAGAGAATGGGAAAGCCATCAGGGGAGGGGATGGGATATGGAGACTGGGTGGTGGGAATTGTGTGGATTTGTACCCCTCCTATTCTACGGTTTTGTTAATGTCTCCTTTCTTAAATAAAAAATAAAATAAATAAATAAATAAATGATGCTGGCATCTCCTTTCCCTTGTGTTGGATGGAGTTTGGAGAATTGTGTTAAGTGAGATAAGCCAAATTGGGAATGAATACCTGATGATCTCATTTGTAAATGGAACTTAAAAAACAAGGGCAGAAATGTAAAACAAATGAAACTTGGACTGAGTAGAGTGTATTTGCACCAAAGCAAAGGACTCTGGGCAGGAAGATGAAGTGAGGAGGGTGGTAAGACAGTTCTGGCATCCTGGTGGATGATGCTGGAAAGGTACCTAAATTGGGGTGACAGTGTTTTGCAGACACCTAACATAGGCTGTTGAGATATTGTAGTACCCCTATGTCAACAACTGTACTTTATTCTATTGAGAGAAAAGGAAAGGGAAAGGGAGAGGGAGAGGGAGAGAGTGAGAGTGAGGGAGAGGGGGAGAGAGAGAGAGAGAGAGAGAGAGAGAATTATCTGGATTAGGAAAGTCCTAAGCCAGTATCTAGACCAGGTTATGTTCTATTAATGTTTCAGGTTGAGGTCACATCCTTTACAGGATAACTCCCAAGCCTAGGTCAAATATTTTATGGAATCCAGATTTCCTGAATTCTAGTACTTATCACACTATTGTTTATATCTCTGTCACACACATAAAGACAAGAGAAATATCCGTACTGTATATTTCTCTCATTGCACAGTGTTTTTTGTTGAGCTAATTTAAAATAAGTGAGTGGATGAATGTTTGGTGGTCACAAAGGTGATGTTTAACATTCTGTGGCAGAAATCACTGTAGTTGATTGTCTCTATTTCTAATTTCAATACCGCCTATTAGTCACAAAATTTTGCAAGCTTAAATAGCAAACAGATTGTTTAAAAAATAAGCTATTTAGGGATCAGATGGGGGTGCACCTGGTTTAGTACAATAGTTACAGTCAACAAGGACTGGGCTTCAAAACCCCAGTCCCCACATGCAAGGAGAAAGTTTTGCAAATAGTGAAACACTGTTGAAAATGTTTCTCTTTCCCTTTCCCTCTCTACAACCGTTTCCCTGTCAATTTCTAGCTGTCTCTATCCAATAAATAAATAAAGATAATACAAAAAATTTAAAATATTATTTTATTTTGGCTATTTAGTGCTTATATTTTTGAGGAAATAATGGTATAAATTATTGACAGTCTCAGCTTACTTCCACCAGCTTAAATACAGATAAACCATTAGAAAAGAGGGAGGTGGAGCCAGGTGGTAGCACACCTAGTTAAGCACAAACATTACAGTACAGAAGAACCCAGGTTCGAGCCCCTGGTTCCCACCTGCAGGGGGAAATCCTCATAAGTGGTGAAGCAAGGTTGCAAGTGTTTCTCTGTCTCTCCCCCTCTCATTCTGCCCCCTCCCCTCTCAATTTCGCTCTGTCTCAACACAATAATAAATAAAATAAGTAAAACAAAAATAAAAAGAAAGAAAAGAGGGAGTGTGGGTGGTGGTGTACAATTTTGGACATACACATTACTATGAATGTGGACCTGAGTCCAAGCCCTCAATCATCACCTGCACAGGGGAAAGCTTCACAAGTGGTGAAGCAATACTGCAGGTCTGTCTCTCTCTCTCTCTCTCTCTCTCTCTCTCTCTCATCTATCAAATATAAGAAAACAAAATAAATAATAAAATGACTAATTTTTTAAAAGAAAAGAATTTGTGGTTCAACCTGACGCCATGAGATCAACATGGAACTTGAGTGCTCCAGTAAGGAATGCTTAAAGTAGGCAGCAATGTTGGTTCTCACAAAGTTACAGTATTATTTTCACACAAAGTTAGCACAGCTAGCAAAATAGCAATTACTATCTTTTTGATCCAATTTTTTATTATACCAACCGAACAAAAAAAGTAATCACTAGTATATCAATTATCAATAATCTTTTCTTGTTGCAAACTTGTATATGTCTTTAATCAGGAGAACGTGACTTGGGGTAGGGTGGGGTTGCACAGTGTCAGTTTATGGAACTTGCATGCAAGAGATTTCAGGTTCCATCCCCAGCCCCACCAACTATCAGAACTGAATGGAGTTAAAGTCAAAATATATCAAAAAAATCAAATAACAACAAAAGGTAGGAGAGAGAGAGAGAACCTACATGAAATTGGTATATACTGAGTAACTACAGAAAGAAATTCATAACACCAGCATTGGTAGTGAGTAAACTAATAGAAAATTATGAATAAAATTTTTGTTTACCTGTACAGAAAAGCTCTTAACAAAAAGTCTTCAATAATAAATAATAAAATAAAAGAGAACTAACCAATTTCATAGCACGCTATGGGGTATCAACTGGTGAAACAAATTGCATTAACATAGGGAGTTCTAGAAAATATTTTCTTGACAAAATTATGTCAACATTGATAGAAATTTAATTACTATGATTTTATTTATAACTACAGATGCAAAATTTGGGAACTAGCAATCACTTCATTTAAAGAAAGGCATAACAATTCTATTCCTAGTGTTAGAAATGATATGAACTTCATTTTTTCATGTTAGCTGATGACAACAATATCTTGATCTTTAAGTGTAAAATAGGCATCTGCACTTGGTCAATCACACCAGCCTATCTAATACTATTAGGGAAATCTATGTCTCGGTGTCTTAAACAATTTACATGGTAGTTGCTTAAATTCAATGTCAATTATTTTGCTGAAAGATAATTTAATAACACATATGGTCCTTTCTGCTTTAGTGTAAGGAGTAGAATTTGATAGTGCCTATCTTTAGTACATTAACAAATGCTAGCATAAAAGGTTATAACGTTTTCCTGGAGCAGTATCTCAGATTTGTGGATAAAAGCACTCAATAAGTCAGTCCATAGATCTAATATACTAAAACACATTTTAAATGTTGATTTTGTTAATTTACTTAGAGAACTATATGATCTTAGCTCTCTTTAGGGATCTCAGAGGCCATTTAGCTTTCTTAGGTGTTCCTTAAAATTTGATTTATTAGTGACTGACAGTGACATTTTCAACCCACATAAATTATTTCAATGTGAGTCAATTAAAAAATGTAATGCTATATAATATCCATAAAAAGTCTAATACTACATTTTAAAAATAAGTTAGGTGAAGCAGTTTTGCCTTGAATCACTACTTTAAAATTATTCACTTAATAATAACAAGAGAGACTGAAACATCACTCCTGCTAGACACTGACTTGGGATCTGCCATGCAAGCCCTGTGCTCTACCTGATGAGCTACCTTTCTGGCCACACTTACCTTTTAAGTGATAGAATCAGCAAATAATTCAAATATTAAAATTTCCTTCCTTCCTTATTTCCTTCCTTCCTTCCTTCCTTCCTTCCTTCCTTCCTTCCTATTGAATAGGACAGAGAGAAACTGAGAGGGGAGAGGTGGAGGGCGGGGGAAGAGAGAGACAGAGAGAAACCTGCAGACCTGCATCACCACTTGTGAAGTGTCCTCCCTGCAGATGGGGAGCAGGAGCTTGAATCAGGGTCCTTGCTCATGGTGACTTGTGCACTTAATCTGGTAAGCCACCACCTGGACCCCTAAAATAATTCTCCATCATGAACTAACTTCAAGAAAGCTAACTCTTATATAATCTATCTCATAGTTTTTTTTTAAATTTTCAATATATTTGTTAGTCACTGCCAGTTGACTTATAAGTCAACCTTGGTAATCACAATCTTCTGCTTTTATAGATTAATATACAAATGAAGTGAAAGAATACATAAGTATTGATTGTGGAATATTCTGATAAGTATGGAATATTCTCAAATATAAAAACCACTAAGATAATATTTAGTTTATATCTTTCCAAACAGCTTTACTCCTTGCTTTTTGGAAGAAACTGGTTGACCCATTTTTTTGGTTTTGTTTTTGTTTTTTCCTTGTTTCCCTTTTCAAAGCTTTCAAAGAAACAGAGTTACTCAGAGTGAGGCAGGTCAATTATATCAGGGTGTGGAGATTCAGACTACATCATAAATCATTTTAACATTCCAGCCTCCTAAAGTTTTACAATTTCTTCACTGTGGAAAAGTATTTTCACTTCACTTATTTAGTAGGCTATTATTTGATCTAGAATTGATGATACCATCACAATGAAACCAAATTCTGCTAGAATCAGTTTCAGGAATTTTGTCTAAAATGCTAATTACTTCTTGGATTATGAATGGATATTCTATGATATTTCTCTCTCATATTATTTATATAATGCACTTCCCCACATACACACTCTCAGTCTAAAACTCACAGTATTTATATACTTTCCTCATATTTGAGAGCTACTCTCTGCCCTGATACAGCTTTCTAGTCCTATTCTCTAGCCTGACACCATCTTTCCAGATAATACTTTTAGCCCACCTATGAGTTAGCTATCAGGCTCAGGCAAAAATAACTAAAGTCATAGGCTTCCTGTAATATACTTAAAACAGACTTTCTATAACTACAGCAATAAAAAGCTAAGCAGGTAAACATTATGTAGTATATACCCATGTAATCTTGTACATATGATACACCTATGATGTTGCAAACCAGTGATGACTTAACAAAATAAAGGCAATTTTCAGTGGTATATGAAACTGTTATGAAACTAGAACAAAGGGTAGTGTGAAGCAGGGAGTTAGCTTACTAGGAAACACTTTCTGAAATATTTGTTGTGCTTGGTCTATATTTTACTTATTTTTAAAAATATTTATTTATAAAATGTAGACAAAAAGACAAGTGATTTAATGATTAACAATATTGATTATAATTCATAACAGTTGCCACCACCAGAGTTCTGTGTCCCATCCCCTCCATTGCAAACATCCCTATTCTTCATCCCTGTCTGGTAGGATGGACCGAAATTCTTTTTAGGGTGCAGAAGGTGGAAGGTCTGTCTTTTATAATTGCTTCTCTGCTGGATATGGACGTTGGCAGGTGTATCCATACCCTCAGCCTGTTTCTATCTTTCCCTAGTGGGCTAGAGCTCTGGAGAGGTGAGACTTTGGGACACATTGGTGAGGTTGTCTGCCCAAGGAAGTCAGGATGAAATCATAGTAGCATCTGCAACTTGGTGGCTGAAAGGTAGTGAGATATAAAGCAGGCCAAAATATTTGATAAACAGAAAACCAAAGGTAGGAATATAGCAGATAAAATTAGGGGTGTTTATGTGGGTAGAAGCTAGGAAGTCTATTTTAGTTATGTTCTTAAGAGCCTATGACTTTGATAGTTTTTGCCCAAGCCCAATAGCAAACTTTCAGGTAGATCAAAAATGTTGTCTGGAAAGATAATGTCAGTTTTTAGAATAGGGTCATAAAGCTGGATTACAGCAGAGAATGCCACTATTTACTTCTTCGATCTGAGCTAGGTCCCATATATATTCTTATTTAGCACAAGAAGCCTGTGTAACCTCTGAGTCACTGTCAGTCTGAATTTGTAGTCTGTGGTCACAGCTGGGAACAATCTTGGCACTCATTTCAAGACCAGTCTTCCTCAAGTGGCATAGTAGGCTCTGACCCAGCCTTACTTCAGAGAATGGGGCAATCTCTCTCATTGCTGCTCTACAGTGAGGGCAAGGTCCTGGAAAGACCCTTAAGGCTTGTGATGATGTTGCTGTTGGAAATAATCAGTGATGGTGGAGAGAGGGAACTATTACAGGACTAGGTCTGTCATATCTATGTGGAAATTCATGGATTCCCTGACTAGAACCCCAGATAATTGACTGAAAAGGCCATCATCATTAAAGTGAGCCAATCTCTTGCCCTTTTCCAACTTTCATAGTCCTTTATATAATGAGGTTAGATTTTCTCCTAGTTGTTAAATCATTGAGTGTTATTTGTTGTATCCAAACCAGTATTGGGTTTATGGGATCCGCTCATAAGTTGGGAAGGGAATAGACCTAGAGTTTAAGTAGAATCTCAGTTAACCTTAAGTTTTACAGCATTTATTTGTTTGATGATGATGATAGAGGTTGTTATACGAAACAACAACTGCAACATACATACATACATACACACACACACACACACACACACACACACACACACACACACACACACACACACACTTTTGCCAGTATATCTCTTGGCCAACTGTATACAGTATTTCTTCTCAAGATTATCAAGGTGGTTATTATTAATGCTGTTGCTGTCAGGAGAGATTAGGGGATATCGCTTAATTTCTTTTGTGTATTTACTTAAAGTTATTGAGGAAAATGAAGCAGATAGTAGGAGAAGGAGGGTATCTAGGCCTAAGTAGTAAATATTTTATTAGGTACTTTATGGTGTCTTCTTTAAGTCTTTCTACTTGTTTGCTAAGCTTATTAAATCTAAGCCTAATCACAGCAGATTATTGGGCACTAACTTTAAGGTATATAATTTCTCCTAGTTTATGCATACATGTGTATATGTACCCTGTCTCCTAGACCCTCTATATATAGGGTCTGTAACTTTGTTAGGAAATGGGGGATTTAAAATGGACCTAGGTAGCCCCATGTGTTAGGAAAGGTATCACTAGATTGTTGGAGTTAGAAGGTTGACATTTTAGAACTGGCACCTCTGGATACAGTCTGAAATGAAACATGGTGTGGTGGCACTGGTTGCAGAGGCAATATCACAGGATAGGGGATGAAGAGGAGAAGCATCAAGAAATACAAGTGGGGGCCTGGTGGTGGCACATCTGGTTGAGCACACGTTACAATGTGTAAGGACCTGGGTTCAAGTGCTCAGCCCCCACCTACAGGTGGAAAATTTCACAAGTGGTGACACAGGGCTGCAGGTGTCTCTCTCCCTCTACATCCCCTTTCCTTCTCAATTTCTGGCTGTATCTATCCAGTAAATTAATAAAGATTTTTTAAAAAATGAAATACAAGCAAAGTTCCAGGGGAATTTAAAGAGGATCGGAAAGGTTTCTTCCTATCTTGGAGTTTAAGAAGGCAATAGATAATTATTATTGCAATCAACTTATCTGAGGGATTGGTTTATTTTTTATTATTTATTTATTTATTTATTTATTCCCTTTTGTTGCCCTTGTTGTTTTTATTGTTGTAGTTGATGTCATCGTTGTTGGATAGGCCAGAGAGAAATGGAGAGAGATGGGGAAGACAGAGAGGGGGAGAGACAGACAGACACCAGCAGACCTGCTTCACCACCTGTGAAGTGACTCCCTTGCAGGTGGGGAGCTGGGGGCTTGAACCAGGATCCTTCCGCAGGTCCTTGCGCTTTGCGCGATGTGCTCTTAACCCACTGCGCTACCACCCAGCTCCCCGAGGGCTTGGTTTACTTTGAAGATCCCATGGTTAGGATTTACTGTATCATACATGAACTCACCATTATTTATGTCACTGAATGCTATTTACAAATAACTATATCTTAGATGTTAAAGAGTTGATTATGATTCTACCTAATATAAGATTGTAGGTAACATAACTTATAATAGTTTTATAAATGTTTTAACAATTTAAGTCCAGTGTCAAAATTCAATCAGTCTACAAATCTGAAACATTTAGTGCTTAGACTAAATCTTTTTTTACAGATAAAACCTTGTGTGCCTTGCTCCTTTTTTAATCACACTATGTAAAAACTCAATTTTGCTTATATTATACTTACAAATCATATTCCAATGATTAATTGAATCCAGATATCCTGACATGATTATATCCCCAAATTACTTGAGGGCAGACATAGTTGGATAAATATTTTTTAAGTGCCCCTTCTACCTTATGTTTTTGTTCACTAATCCTTTCTTAAATAAAAAAATTTAAAAAATATATTTTTTAAGTGACACTGAGACTGAGTATAAACAGTATCACTGCTAAGTGGCCTCCATAGGCCAAAATTTTCACTATTTTAAAGAGGCAATATAAAAAGAGAAGAAGAGATACCATAGTACCAATCCACAATTCACAGTGTAGTGCTAAATCATGAACCTGGGGGCCTCAGACATTGTAAGGTATGCACTCTACTGAATAAGCTAACTTGTAGCACCCTAGTTTTTCACTAATCCAATAAAAAGAGTAATCAATAGCTGTTCTGACAGCCTTAAAGATAGTCAAAGATATCAATGAATGCAGATATTAACATAGAACTTTTGATAAAAGTAAAAACTTGGAAAAAAAAGTAGCTAATAGACTAAAAATGATGTTAAGGAAAATATTACCTTTACAATTTATATAACTGAAATATTTAATTTCCATTCAAATCTCACTTTTGATCCAACAGCAACTGGAATTAAACATAATGTATTTAAATTGCATGTATATTAAAATTAAAAAGCTATTAATAGAGAAATTACTCCCAATGTATTAAAGTCTACCTATTATAAACATATAATGCAAATATTCTTTTTTCCCACCATAGAGTTGAGGTCTTATTCCTCTAAGAGACTGTTTTCCTAACAGACAGAGGAAGAGAAGGAAAGAAACCACCATGCTCAAACTTCCTGCATTGAGGTGGGGGCAGGGTTTGAACCTGGGTTGTGTGCATGACAAAGCAGACCTACTAACCAGAGGAGCTACCTTGCCAGCCCCAAAGATTCTTCCCTGCATTGCTTACTTCAGATTTTTCTCAACAAAATGGGCCTTATTAATGTTTTGAATACACAATATTTGAAACCTCTACCATGTGAACCCTAAAACAAGTCAAATCCAGATGAGGATTACACACAAATAGAAGTTATTTATGTTATGGACGCAAGCATAACAATTGTAAAACATTTTGAGTGGTAAATATTTTGTGCTTCCATTTTCACTTTTTAAATATATCTTGTTAAAATATTTATTCTTATTTTGTTAGAGACAAAAACTGGAAGGGAAGGCACAAATAGAAAGGAAGAGACAGACACATCTACGGCCCCACTTTGCCACTTGTGAAGTTTCCCCCCAGCAAATGGGGGCCAGGCCTTGAACCTGAGTTCTTGTGCACTGTAATCTGTGCTCAATGAGGTGTACCACTTCCTGGCACTTTGTACTTTGATTTTATTTAATTACACACATATATACATACACACATGCACATCACCTTTCTATAAATATGCATTGGGGAGGATAAATTTCTCCTTATTCCTCTAATTTATTTTTTTTTGGCTGATTGAACAATCAAATTAACATTGGATAGACTACTAGAAAAAAGCTTTCATATGTTTGGGAAATCTAATAGATACAACTTTTAAAGACAATGATGGAAAATGGATGATTATTTCCTCAGGTAAGGACTCCTTCAAATGAAGAATGTGATGGGGATGGGACTTTGAAAGGAAATGAAGGGAACTACAAAATGAGAAGACTGCTCCTATGACATACACCAGAGGCTCTATAAGTAGATACTTGCCCAGAAATGTCCAATAGAAATGCTATTTCTGATTAAAAAAAAAAATCCTAACTGGGAAATTCCCCCAATTTTCATTCCTCTGGGTAGTTTGGGATTGGGAAAAGTTCCACAAGTCTGCAGTGCCTTGATCTCAGCTTGAATAGTTTACATGGCCAAAGTGACACATATGGACAAAGTCTTTTCTGAACAACTGGGAAGATCTCATCTTTAAATGTTATAAATTTGGAATTTCAATATGATTAGTAATGATAATCAATCATTGGATATGCTTTTCTGGACCACTTAATTCTCTCCCACAAAACTCCCTTTTTATGTTGTTTTTGATTTAGGTCAATTTCAACTTTTTAAAAAACCACACATCAACTTGACACTATGTGAGCAACATAAGATGCCCCCAAAGACTAATTTCAACATGTTTTCTACATAGTGGCTGCTTGTCATTAAGTTAAAGTAGATGATGTATATGACAGGTGGTATTCTTTAAGACTGAATACTCTGATACCTGAACACTCTTTCTTTTCCAATTAATTTTCAAACACTCACTGGTCTCACCTTAGCCACTTGTGCTAAATGACTTAAGAACTAATTTGGGGGTGATTCTATTAATGACCAAGGAGGTGTGTGTGTGTGTGTGTGTGTGTGTGTGTGTGTGTGTGTGTGTGTGTGTGTGCGTGCGCCTTAAAATAGGCCTTTATGACATAAGAAATATAATGTGCTGATTATTTTTTAAGAGACTCTAGACTAAGAAGCAATTCTGAAAACCTAATAGAAACTGCACCTATGCCACTCCATCACCTGGGGCCCTAGTTATAGAGTCCTGGGATTCCCACACAGACATGATAGGCCTAGACCTCTAACAGAGCCTGTCTCCACTATCTCTGGTCATTTCTTTCAGGAACAACATAATGGACCCCTTGACAGGTCCCTATAGGAGCTTGCCCTCAATGTGGATCAACAATGGTAGGGAATGTTCCATTCTCCAAAATGAAGTTGGGAAACATACTCTACCACTCGAGGAAGGTGAGTCCAGAAATTAGTGCAGCCTAGAATGTTCCTACCTGTGACCATAGAATGTGAGCTCAGACCTATAGGGATGCAGAAGTTACACAGGTGTCTGTGAGGAATATGGGCCCCAGATCAAATCGATGGGTTTCACAATTAATATTTATATACTTTCCCCATATTTGGGAGCAACTCACTTCCCTGATCCAGCTTTCTAGTCCTTTTTCCAACTATGACACCATCTCCCCAGACAGTACTTTGGGTCCACCTGCATGTTAGCTGTCAGGCCCAGGAAAAAATTAGTAAAGTCAAGGGCCCCTTGGAATATACCTAAAATAGACCTACTTTTTCCAAAATGGAGACCCCAAATCTCATTTGCAATATTCTTGCCTTTAGGTATCTGATTATTTAACCATTTGTTCTGCTTTATATCTCAGCTCTTTTTCAGCCACCAGGTACCAAATGCTATCATGATGCCAGCATGACTTCCTTGGGCAGACAACCTCACTAATGTGTCCTGGAGCTCCACCTCCCCAGAACCCCGCCCCACTAAGGAAAGAGAGAGACAGGCTGGGAATATGGATCGACATACAACAACATGGGTATGTTCAGTGGAGAAGAAATTATAGAAGCCAGACCTTCCACTTTCTGTACCCCATAATGATCCTGGGCCCATGCTCTAAGAGGGATAAAGCATAGGAAAGCTTTCAAGAGTTCTGGTGGTAGAATTTTGTGGAATTATACCTCTCTTATCTTATGGTCTTGTCAATATTTTCATTTTATAAATAAATAAATAAATATGAAAAAAATTACCCCATGTAAGAGAAACTTACATTTATAAGGAACATCTTCCTTTGTAATGATTCCTCCCTTTCTATACCAGTGAGAGGACTACACTAAATTACTAGAAACTGTCAACAAAGAAAGGAGTTAAAAGTCTCTCTCTTTTGGTGGTGGCAATGGTGTTTATGTACACTTCTATTAATTTGTAGTCATATAAATCACTACTTAATATGAGAGGGGAAAATTGATTGTATGTCTCAAACTTTTTAAAGCACAGACTGAATCCTTTTAATACATAGACTGAGTTATGCTGACTCTCTCAAAAGCCTAGACCAGGGAGAACAGAAGCAACTGGTGGCACAGCTATATACAAATAATGTCAAAGGACCTAAATTATGGTGATGTTGGGCATTATACAGCAAATCCTAACAAAGGGATTTTTCAAAGTTAACCCAATTACCAAATAATATAATTATAACTATCTATTGTCCTCTTAAACCCTAAGACAGCAGAATCCTCACATTTCCACTATAGAGCCTATATTTCCCACAGTCCTCAAATCTTAGAGTGGGATGCACCTTCCTGCGTGCTTCTCTCAATTCATACCAAACAATATTGCATCCATCCATCCCAACCTAATCAACACGAATACCACCTCAGCATGCCTCACTTCAGACTGTGTCCAGAGACTTCAGGTGTGGAATGACAACCCTTCAGCTTCATTACTTGGGTGAGAACTTTCCTTTCACAGTATTCTCTAATTCCATCCCAGGTGGTTCACTTCCTAACAAAGTCCCAAAACCTAGATATAGACTAGGTCCTGTGAGATAGAGCATTATGTTCACACTTTCCCATAAACTAGGGCAAAATATATACCTGAAAGCAAAAGTACACAATAGTCTGCAGTGAGTACCCCCCAACACTTCATCTGTACCATTCCAACCTTTAGGTCTATGATTCTTCAACAATTTGTTTGGCTTTGTATGCTAACTCTCTTCAGCCACTAGGTTCCAGATGCCAGCATGATGCCGACCAGACTTCCCTGGACAGATCAATGTGTCCTGGAGCTCCGCTTCCCGAGAGCCCCACCCTACTAGGGAAAGAAAGAGGCAGGCTGGGAGTATGGATCTACCATTCAACATCCATGTTCAGTGGGGAAGCAATTACAGAAGCCAGACCTTCCACCTTCTGCATCCCACAATGACCTTGGGTCCATATTCCCAGAGGGATAAAGAATAGGAAAGCTATCAGAGGAGGGGATGGATACAGAGATCTGGTGGTGGGAATTGTGTGGAGTTGTTTCCTTCTTATCCTATGGTTTTGTTAATGTCTCCTTTTTTAAATAAATAAAAAAAAATCTCTCTCTTGAGATAGGTGGGGAGTATGGATTGACCTGCCAATGCCCATGTTCAGCGGGGGAGCAATTACAGAAGCCAGACTTTCCACCTTCTGTACCCCACAGTGATCTTAGGTCCATACTCCCAGAGGGATAAAGAATAGGGAAACTATCAAGGGAGGGGATTGGATATGAATCTCTGGAGGTGGGCATTGTGTGGAAATGTACCTTTCTTATCTTATAGTCTTGTCAATATTTATAAATAAGAAATATTTTTAAAATCTCTCACATTTTTTTTCTTTTGCTGTGCGTTTCCTCCTCTAAGTGGCTTTCTCTTAAGGTTCCAGTATCTTTTATCTTTATCTGAGTACTATTCAAGGTAGTGGCTTATGCTAGAGAGAGAAAGATTTTTAAAAACTTTTTTATTGAGGGGGTTAATGTATTACAGTGCAGTCAGTGTCACGTGTATATAATTTCATTATGTACTCAACCCACAGTTCTCTTCCACCCTGGCCTACAATACCCCCCAACCCCCAACCAGAATTCCTTGTTTTGATGTAATACATCATGCCCAGTCCATGCTTCACTTTATTTTCTGCCTCCCTGCCCCGTAATTATTAGGTCCCACATACAAGTGAGATCATTCTATAGTTGTTTTTTTCATTTTGACTTATCACATTTAGCATGATGTCTTCTAGTTTCATCCCAGATGCAACAAAGAAAGAAACTTCATTGTTTCTATGCTAATTTTTATTTTCCAGAATGTCTGTCATATATAGAGAAGGCATTGGGAGTCGGGCGGTACTGCAGTGGGTTAAGTGCACGTGGCACGAAGCGCAAGGACAGGCAGAAGGATCTAGGTTCGAGCCCCTGGCTCCTCACCTGCAGAGGGGTCACTTTGCAGGTGGTGAAGCAAGTCTGCAGGTGTCTATCTTTCTCTCCCCCTCTGTTTTACCCTCCCCTCTCCATTTCTCTCTGTTCTATCCAACAACAATGGCATCAATAATAACAACAATAATTACTACAAAAATAAAACAACAAGGGCAGCAAAAGGGAAAATGAGTATTACAAATTAAATAAAAATAACAATCATTTTAAATAAAGAAGGCATGCTTGTTACTAGACATCTTCTTGCCTACTTGTTTTATATTATTCCATCTTTTTAAAAAACTTAACAGGGGAAGACTTAGCCATGTACTAGACAGACAGAATTTTTTTTTCCTCCTCTACAATGGGTATACTTATGTCTTCTTTTATACCTTATACTTTATTAGTAGACAATTTTATGATGTTTATATATGCAGAAAAATTATTTTCATCTGTTTCATTTGTTTAAGTTTTTATTTATAAAATGGAAATATTTATAAGACCATAGAATAAGAGGGATACAGTTCCACACAATTCTCACCACCAGAACTTTGTACCCTATCCCCTTCCCTTGAAACCTTTCCTATTCTTTTCCATCTGTCCTTTTTCTACTCTCTGGAGTATTTGAATTTTGATAAATACTCCCACACTGCTTGATCAATAGAATTTCTACATTTTATTATTGAAAACAACTGAATCAATAGCAAAGACTCCAGCAAATTCATCTATATTGTGAATTCTTGACCCTGTGGATCAATAGACCCTTTTGGCAATCTGGTGAAGTCTGTGGGCTCCATCTGAGAAATAAATTATCCATGGATATCAAGGTATTACCTAAAGATATTTGTTAATTACGTAAATAGCACGCCTTTGTGGCAGCTCAATAGACACTGTAATTTCTAGACATTAATATGAATTGTGTTTGAGAAGTTTTTTTTAATTTTTTTATTTAAGAAAGGATTAATTAACAAAACCATAGGGTAGGAGGGGTACAATTCCACACAATTCCCACCACCCAATCTCCATATCCCACCCCCTCCCCTGATAGCTTTCCCATTCTCTAGCCCTCTGGGAGCATGGACCCAGGGTCATTGTGGGTTGCAGAAGGTGGAAGGTCTGGCTTCTGTAATTGCTTCCTCGCTGAACATGGGCGTTGACTGGTCGGTCCATACTCCCAGTCTGCCGTTTGAGAAGTTTTTAACTATAATATGAAAAGTCAAGAGGCCCAAGTGGTGGACTACCTGGTTGAGTGCCCATGTTATCATGCACAAGGGTTGGGTTCAAGCCCCTGGACCCCATCTGTAGAAGAGAAGATTGACCTCAGTGGTGAAGCAGTGTTGCAGGCATCTCTCTTTCTCCTCTTTAATATCTCCTCTACCCTTCTCAATTTCTCTCTATCCAATTTAATTTAAAAAAAAAAAGAAGAAAGAAAAAAAAGAAAGCAAAGAAAAACAGCGACAAGGAGCTAGTTGTGGGTTTGTAGTATAGGCACCAAGCCCTAGTAGTAACCCTGGGGGAAATAAAAATAAAAATAAAAAAGAACAGAAAAACCTAAAATGATATCTGATTTCTATGAATAACAACAGTTGACTTTAATCACAACTTGAAAAAAGAAGTTGTATAATTTTAACTCACTCAACTGTAATCCAGTTTAATTTTCTTCAGAAAATATATTGTGAAAATGTAGTAATCTGATGTCTAATGCTCAACAGGATTTTCTATAGTTTCAACAAGATTTTCTGTAAGATGAGCTACTGAATTTCATTTATTTTTGTACCAATGTTATATGGAGGAGTTGTTAAGTTGGAAAAAATAACTCTAATTTTCCAGTGGTAAAGTGTTAAGGAAGACTACTTGTGTTACAGTAACTCGTGCTTTATGTAAATTGTAGGGAACATGATACTTGGAGAACTGTATAAACACCATTCATGAAACACAAAAATGATGCTTCTAAAAAGAAATAAGTATATTCTTCTATACTAGCTGAATATATCAGAATAACCATAAGATTGCAGTTATATCTAATATTACTGGGTACATTTAGTAAATGCAAGTCAAACTGACAGTGCTATTTGTCTTTTAAAATAAACATTTCTACAGTCTCAATTTCCTAGTTTTCCCAAGGTTGTTCCCTAAGTACTTATATCATAAAAATAATTTAATTTATATAAAAAATTTACTGATCAACCAGCTAGTCTAGCAGTGTTACCTAGCCTTTGAATATCTGAGACATATTTCATTTGAACATGCATCCATCAAATTAGTTCTATATGTCAACTCCAGTGCTAACTTTAACTTGTTCAGAGGTGTCGATGAAACCATTGCTGACAAGGTAGTTTCACACCTCTTATTTTTATGTGAGACTGCAACGTTAATTCCAATGCATACTGGAGAAGCATAGTTTTACTGTGTATGTTGGATGCAGACTACACACTTCTGCAGTCTAATATCTAAAAGGATTCGGTCATGTGGCTTCTACAACAAGAGTATTTTATTTGTTGTATAATCCTTATTACTGAATTCTTTTAATTTCATTAAATATGTGACTTGAGGTGAAGCAAACTTGCAGAAGAGGTGTTTTAAATCTTGAAGTGTGTGTTGGTGTGTGCATGGAGCTGTACGCATGTATGTACAGATATGTACTTTCACATGTGTGTCCCACTGAATACAGAGGCACATGTTAGGAATACACATGTGTTAATCTGTATATCCAGTGAACACGGATGAAAGTGGTTGTGTGGGAGTCTGACTATAGAGCAGTGGGTTAAGCGCACATGGCACTAAGCGCAGGGCATAAGAATCTGGGTTCAAGCCCAGCTCCCCACCTGCAGGGGAGTCGCTTCACAATCGGTGAAGCAGGTCTGCAGGTGTCTATCCCTGTCTCTGTCTTTCCCTCCTCTCTCCATTTCTCTCTTTCCTATCTAACAAAGAGAACATCAATAACAACTACAATGATAACTACAACAACCACAATAACAACAAAAATGGCAACAAAAGGGAAAATAGATAAGTAAGTAAATAAATATTAAAAAAAAAATTTAAAGTGGTTTTGTGTGCCTATGGGTGTAACATAGTGGTGTCACTTTCAGGGGACACATGACTGTAACAGACATTAAAGAGAGATATTCATGAGGACTTACATAAGGAGTGAGTGGAAGTTTGGGGAGCTCTACTAAAGATGTATAAGTGGGGGGGGGGTGAAAGGCAATAGGAAATATATGAGGGAGGTGTTTATGGGGATGTGAGGGTTTGAGAGGGGAACATCCAAAGAATATGCATATGGGAGTGCTTGGATGTGCATGGGTGTCAGGCACACAGGATATGTTATAAATTCAATTAAAGCAAAATTCTGATCAAATTAATTCAAACATGGGAGAGAAATTCTCAGTCCATATGTAGACAAGATTGGTGGGAGAGGGAGTTTCAACAAGGGGCCGGGTGGTAGCACACATGGTTGAGAGCACATGTGACAGTGTTCAAGGATCTGAGTTCGAGCCCCCAGTCCCCACCTACAGAAGGAAAGCTTTGCAAATAGTGAGCAGTCCTGTATGTCTCTGTCTCTCTCCCTCTGTCTCTCTGTCTCTCTCTCTCTCTCTCTCTCCCCCCTACCTTTCAATTTCTGGCTATTTCTACCCAATAAATAAAGATAACAAAAGTTAAAAAAACGAAAATTTCAACAGGAGGTGAAGGCAATCTGTTTGAGACAACTGTCACCCCACTGGTTGCCAGGGTTGATTCAGTTTGATCACACTGGCTAATTGGGTGTCTCTTCCTTACTCAAAGCTCTATGCATGTCCCTCTAAAAGCTGTGTGCTTGGTTGAAGAGGACCACATTTTGCCAGACAAAAACAGATTCAGTTATGGTAGAGAGTAGCTGTACTCCCCTGCTAGAACTTCCTCTCTCAAAGCAACATCAAAGTTTCTTTTGAGTCAGGTGCTATTACTGTTCATTTTTCACTTTCTCTGCTTTACATTAGCACCAACACTAACAGCCTAACTCTGTTTAAAATTTTGAGTGCTTAAGAGGGTCAAGTGGTTCTTGAAGTAATTTACATCAGGTCCTCAATCTGGCAATAGGATACATAAATGTCAGAGAAGTGTTGCCAGTAAAATCAAAACTCATTTTTTCCTTTCAGACTCACTTGATCCTTAAATATTTCCTGTATTATCTTGATAACCAGGCACCCTGACCACCATTTGTGGGGAACAAAAATAACTATATACTATATACCCTACTTGGGTAGTAATGTAACTCTAATACATTAACTTTTATTTCATAGTTCATACCATTAGTGGAAATAATGAAAGGAGCCCTGGATTCCAGAGGCTGCTCTGACACTCACAGGTGTAATCTCTTCCATCATTAACTGCCACCGAACAACAATAGTAGAAAAGGCTCTCCAGTCACTGTGACAAAATGAGAACACCCGCTCCACATATTTACTATCTTCCAAATGTGCCTGAGTACAGATGGAAAGCACTGTGAAAACAAACATGCAGACAAACAAGACTCTCAAAATTTCTTGAAGCTGAAATTAATATCAGTAACTGCCATTTATTTACTGATCACACGATAGGCTTCACTCTTCACTCCTAGTCAAGATTTATTTATTGATTTATTGATTGATTAATTTATTACCAGAACACCCTTCAGTTCTGGTTTATGGTGGTACTAGGGATTGAACCTGGGACCTCAGACATGAAAGTCTTTTTACATAATTAGCAAGTTATCACTCTAGTCACTAGGTAAGATTTATAATCATAGAATTTCAGTATTCTGACAATTCTAATCCAGAACAAAGTCCTGCTTTTTTAAACCTTCCTCCAAACCATTTTACAGAAATTCAAACTCAAATATTAAAAGTCTTTTCTAGCATGCAATTACTGAGACAACCCAATTCTCCATCATGTGTGCTGGCTTTTGTTTCAATGAGTAATAAATAAAGCTTTGTGTAATTGAAAGTATGTTGGTGGTGGCCTGTAGTTGGAAGATACTGACTATCCCCCTAAGGCAGACACTTATTAGTGGTTAACAGTTAGATCTGAAGTGGGAAGTCTGAAGCATATGAGCTCACTACCCTATCTCCAATTCTGGCACCTGTTTTGTGACCAATAATGAGATTAAAAGAAGTGTTTCTGTGGCCAGGGAAATACTTCAACCGATACAGCATCAAACTTGCATGCCCTAAGTTCCCAATTTAGATCCCTGGTACCACAAGCACCAGAATGGTGCTCTGGCTTGTTTCTCTGTTACAAGTACAGCTCTCTCAGATGAAGCCAATAAACTAAATCTTTAAAAAAAAAAAAAAAAGGTGCATGGTCCGGGAGGTGGCACAGTGGATAAAGCATCAAGCTCTCAAAGCATGAGGATCTGAGTTCAATCCCTGGTGGCACATGTACCAGACTGACATCTGGTTCTTTCTCTCCCTCCTCCTTTCTTTCTCATAAATAAATAAAATTTTTAAAAAAGGGAAAGAAGGAAATAAAAAATGTTTCTCCCAAAAAGATCATTCTTCTCCTCCCCTAAAGACATGGATTATATAATAATCAGGAGCAGATCTTAGATAACCTCACTGGAGGTTCCTTATCTCTGATAGCCCAAGGCCCCAAGTCCCTTTGTATGTGACTTTGTTATTTAACTCAGCAATTAAGACCCTAAGATGATTTTTTTTGTCTTAGTTATAAAACTATTTCAGAGAGAGGTGTGTGAAGAATCTCATCTCTTCTTTAATTTCCCATTAATACGCAGTAGCGACAATCATATCAATTTAAAGCAACAATTCTAGAGACAAATAATTAGAATTAAGGGCAAGACAGGTACAATTAAATTCCCAGGTAAAACTGAATATAAAATCATTTGATTCCACTATGGATCATGACTTCTTTTAAAAGGAAGTATACTTTGTAAATTTTTCTGGGAATACAGGTATAAACAGCTCCTACTGCCAAAATTGGCAGCTATGATAATATATGATGTCATGCTGCTAACCAGTCTGAAAAACATCAAAGGTGTTTTTTTTCTTTTTAGTCTACTTTACTTCTTCTGAAGTCCCATACTTTCCTCAAGTTTATGTAGTTCAGCAATGATACTATCTTCAGAGATATTCATAGTTACAAGGAATCTAGTAATATCCTTGCAACATAATTCTACCTGAAGCTCAACTTACCTCTTATATTTGTTTTGAAGTTTCTAAGTCATTCTATGGGGAATAGAAATAAGTGGATTTTGCTATTACATAGTAAGTTCGCCCCATATAAGTGTTAGATTAGCAGAAAAGTCTTGTTTAAAAAACAACTAAAACTGAGATGGAGTGGCATGCCCAAGAAACCAATTTAAATCAAGGTGCCTAACCGTGCCATTTTCGATTCTTGCCTATGTCACATTGTCCTTTAGCCTTGAACATGGCAAAAGGAGTGTCAGAAAGCAGCTCTACAATTAGTTACAGCCATCGAGGACACTTAAATTTTGTTTGAATTTTTCCTGGCACTAAAACTTAACTGGCTTATCAAGGGACCTGAAAAGCTACTGAATGAAATTTCTTCATAGCTTATGTATTTCTCATTTTACTTGGGGTCAGAAAAGTGTTGCTAGCATTCATCTTGAAAAAAAAAGTATGTTATGCTTACTGTCTTATATTTTTGCACTTTAAGCCAGAAAGAGCTTTTTTATGTCACATCCGCAAATACATTCACCCTTTTAGATGTGGATGCAATTTCTTGGTTATTATATGTGGTTTCATCTCCCTTGTTTCCACCACAGTAACTGCTAGCACATTGAAATCCTAGTTACATATTGCATGCAATAACTAGGAGATGCTAGGCTAGAGAGTTTTTAGCTCTACCATTGTTGTCTTGGATTACACCATGAATACAGACCATCTGTCAGGGAAATGCTGCCAAGAGTGGATATTTATCTGGCTTCTCTGTCAATTTAAGAGGACTTAGTGAGTTGGCCACCTGCCAGCAGCTGCAGAACCAACCTTCAGAGAGATGACTGCTGAGGAAATGACTGAAATTGTACAATTTTAATCTCCCTCTTCATTTATCCAATTTCTCCACATCTGTGCAAAATGAAAGGGGAACTGACTCAACACCCTACCCAAGGCCCTCACCCCCAGCACTTTTATTCAGTCATGATTCCCTTCCTTTCCATGACTTTCTGTCAAAATTCTATTTATCTTTCAGGGTCCAGTTGAAAGTAAAGTCACAACTGAAACTCAGTATTATTTTATCTTTTGTGCTCTTCTTTTACTTAATATTTTTAAATATGCATTTATTTATCTGAGAGAGAAAAAGAAAACTAGAGTATCATCCCAACATACACAGTACCAGGAGTCAAACTCAGAAACCTGTTACATCCTATATTCCACCACTGCATCCCCTCCCCAGCTATGCTTTTGTGTTCTTCTTGGCCTTTGGTTTAAAATCTCAATATTGGGAGTTGGGCGGTGGCACAGCGGGTTAAGCGCACGTGGCACAAAGGCTAAAGGATTCCAGTTCGAGCCTCTGGCTCCCCACCTGCAGGGGAGTCTCTTCACAGGTGGTGAAGCAGGTGTCTGTCTTGATCTCCCCCTCTCTGTCTTCCCCTCCTCTCTCCATTTCTCTCTCTCTTATCCAACAACAACCACATCAATAACCACAATAATGTTAAACAACAAGGGCAACAAAAGGGAAAATAAATAAATAAATAAATAAATAAAATGGTTTTTTTTAAATCTCAATATTTATTAAGTACTTATCACACATTATATTGTTACTGTCAGACATCTGACAGATTGTGCACAGCAACATAGCCAGGAATGTCAAGTCTCTAACTTACTAGGTTTCTACCATCTACAATCTATGATAGTTACTAAACAATTATTTCAATAAACTAGAATGAAATCACTAATCATTTTTATGATTAACAGAAATCCTAACAAGAAGCACTGAGATTGTCCAGTTGGGAGAAACATTAAGAGATAAAAATATAAGGCAGACAGAGAAGACTAATGAAATCCAACAAGAGTCAAATAATCCTATTTCATTGAAATGTGTATTTCTAGTAAGCAGTAGGGGTGAGTATAGTATAACTTTCAGATAAGATCAAGAGTGTTCAGAGTGGTATGTCAATAGTAGTGTAACTTTCAAATAAATAGTTTGAACTAAGGTATATATTTTTTACTGATTTTCCTATTTTCTTTCTTAGATACATGAATAGAAAAAAAGTAAATTTTTATTTTATTTTAGTATCATTTTTTTTTTTACCAGAGCACTGATAAGCTCTGGCTTATGGCAGTGTGGGGGACTGAACCTGGAACTTGAGAGCCTTAGGCATGAAAATCTCTTTGCATAACCATTATGCTATACCCACACCCCCAAAAAGTAAATTTTTAAAAAACGTTTATAAAGTGGTGGCATTCAATGTATCCTAGTAGGCAAAGGACAACTGACAGTTTGTTTTCCCCTGAGATGTTCCTAATTACTTTTCATTGCAAAATATGACCGTTTGAGAGACTGCTTTTGGCAAAAGAAAAAAGATTTCAAGGAAAATGGAGGATGAAAGACAATGGCTTTGTTTTACATCTCATGAAAACAACTTTCCAAATGCTCCTAAATGTAATTATTCCAACTGAAAACTTGGAACTTCTTTCTAGAAATAGGTTAATGACTGAAGAAGAATATAGATGAAGGCAGAGGCACCTGCAGAGATCAAGGGTGGTCAAGCAAAGTAATGGTCACTGTGGAGTCAGACTGGTTTGTGAGATGTCACACAGCAAAGTTAGTGTTGTCAGGCTGGCTTTCAATGCAAGGGCTTCTGCAGAGGACTGTGACTTTAGCTGATAGGAACACTGATGCCAATGTACACACAATGGACCAGAGTCCTTTACAACATAGGCTTTCAGACTTGGCTGCAGGCAGTTTTGAAAAAAATCCATGTCCTATCCTAAAGATTGATTTGATTGACATAATATGTGGCCTAAGCTCCTAATAAGTTTGAGAGTCACTAGAAAGTAAAAGAATTCAAGGCATACTTATTTCCATTGGCTGAAAACAGTATAGAATATAGCACAAACCAGAAGCCCTCCCACCCCCACCCTCTTCCCCTTATTAAATTTGTGTGGAGAGGTGCAAGAATATGTACTTGGCAAAGGAATATTTCCATGGAAGTCAAAGGAATCTTTTTAAAATAGGCAGATAAAATAACATAAATTTAAGCAAAGAGATAATGCAGACCATGTCCTGTGCCCAGTGGCCCAGAAATAAGAAGCAAAATAGGACTTCTGATATGAAAACAGGGAATTATAATGGATCTTGGTAAATTACACCAATCCTTCAGTAACAAGCATAAATGCATTATTTATGAATATAAATTCGCTACTGAAGTTGATTAGGTCAGATGCTAACATAGCCCTGTATGACTAATGTCATCTAGTACTTCATTACCTTTGCTAGTAAATTTCCCAATTTACCAATTCTTTCAGCTAAGTTATACTATTGAATAGATATACTAGAATATTGCATATGGCCACTATTAGGAAAGTCACATAATAGCTCCCATTTAATGACTCTTCTACTGGTCACACAACATGTAAAGCAACTCAGAGGCATGTACCAGTTTAAATCTCACTGTTCAAAATGTGGTCTGTGGACTAGCAATACTGGAACCCATGAAAACTTGTTAGAAACTGGAGCCCCACCTCCCCAGAGTCCTGCCCCACTATGGAAAGAGAGAGACAGGCTGGGATTAAGAATCCACCTGCCAAGCCCATGCTCAGTGGGGAAGCAATCACAGAAGCCAGACCTTCCACCTTCTGCACCCCATAATGACCCTGGGTCTATACTCCCAGAGGGATAAAGAATAGGGACGATATCAAGGGAGAGAATTGGATATGGACCTCTGGGGGGGGGTGGCAATGTGTGGAAATTTACCTCTTCTCCTATGTTCTTGTCAAGGTTTTCATTTTATAAAACATAAATAAATAAATAAATAAATAAATGAAATAGAGAATCTCAATGTAAACCACAGATCATCTGTATAAGAAAAGGTTATGAAGGTTATGAGGGGTGTACAAGGAATGCCACAGAACTTTGGTGGTGGGTACAGTGTAAAACTGTATTCTGTAATCTTATCATCTTGGACACTATTGTTAAACAACTATTAAAAAGATGGAACAAATTACTGGTTACTTATTTGTGTGCAGGTTAAAACCAAGCTCACTATTCTAGAAACCTTACCTTTCAAATTTCTCTAGATATTGTTCGCATTTCATATATTTAAATCTCTTGCATTTACTTTTTTATCTTTATACTGTGAATTCTAGGAAAAAGCTCATACTAGGCAAAGCAAACAAATGAATAAATCATTTTTTCAGCTGTTCTATTCCTGCCTTCTAGTTATTTTATAAGCACCTAGAACTTTTACTATAATTTTAGTGGAAATTATTCCCCAGCTTACATTTCCACTCTCACCTCTCACTTGTTGGGGTCTGCTTGGCCCCATCTAGGCCCAGCAGACATTCCACTGACTGTCACTAACCTCCTCAGAGTGACACATTTCCTGTAGGCAGTGCTTGAATTCACCTCTGCCCTCCAGCTGATGATGCATAAAGAGCATAGGCCCCACCGACTGTGATGCCACCTCACAACACCTCTAAAGTCATCTCACCCTACCTTTCCATCCCTGCCTCTACCCCCTGCCTATAAAAAGTGGTCTTTTTCTCAATAAAGCGAGTCACTGCCTTGACAGAACTCCCGACTTGGTGTGGTGTCTTTTCTCAAGTCGTCAACACTCTCCCTCCTGCTCAGCTCCAGAAGGGGGGTCCAGCTGGTCCAGATCTCCCCTCCTAGTCAGGGAGAACCCCGACACTCACTAAGTTCGATTTTACGCTTTAAAACATGGTTACTTGATGGCTGGGCAGTGGCACACCCAGTAGAACACAAACATTACAATGAACAAGAACCCAAGTTCATATCCCCAGGCCCCACCGGCAGAGAGGGTGGGGAGCTTCAAAAATGGTGAAACAGTACTGCATGTATCTTTTTCTTTCCTCTCTCTCTCCCTTCCTTCTCAATTTCTGTCTCTTTAAAAAGAAAGAAAGAGACAGAGAGAGAGAGGAGGAGAAAAAGGAGAAGAGTGGAAGAACAAGTTGCTAGTACACAGTACAGGCACTAAGTGCCAATGAGAACTCTGGTAGAAGAAAATAAAAAATAATAAAATATGCATATTGGCTATTTGTGTCATATTAGCTCTGTATCAGTGAAAGAAACTATTGGTCTAAAAATCTACCTCCTGTTTTCAGTATGTATTGTTTTTAGTGTTTTAAGTAATAATAAAAAAAGTCCCAAGTGATTCTAATAAAACCGCTGATAAATTCTGATTAGTGGGAGTCGGGCAGTAGCACAGTGGGTTAAGTGCATGTGGCGCAAAGCCCAAGGACCTACAGAATGATCCTGGTTCCAGCTCCCAGGTCCCCACCTGCAGGGGGGATCACTTCATGTGTGGTGAAGCAGGTCTGCAGGTGTCTATCTTCCTCTCCTCTTCTCTGTCTTCCCCTCCTCTCTCCATTTTTCTCTGTCCTATCCAACAACAATGACATCAATAACAACAACAATAATAACCACAACAATAAAACAACAAGGTCAACAAAAGGGTATAAATAAATAAATAACTGTAGATAGATTTACCAGTGAGTTAAAAGTCAGAAGCCCTATAAATTTCAATTTACATCATTGGAAATTCCAGGCTTCCAGATTAATTTGAATCTTGGACACAAAATTCCTAATGACACACACAAAAATATTTTGCTACTACACAACTGAATTTCACCTGGAGATATGAACATACTCTTACCCCAAGTGAATTGGTTTATATTCACACTCCTCCTTTTGTATCATTCTGCACCTAAAGAACCCTGATAAAGTTTATAGTACAGAAGATACTCAACTGGATAGAATATTAGCCTACTCAGTAAAGTAGCTTTCACTCTAAATTTCAAACACATTACAATAAAAAAAGAAGCTGAAAACTAAAAATCACAAAGCAGAACTTAGACTGGTCTTGGTGTATTTCACAAAAGTAAAACTCTGGGAAGGGGGGGGGGGTTAGTGCTCAGGTCCTGGAACATGATGGCAGAGGAGGACCTAAAGGAAGTTTAACTGTTATTTAGAAAACTCAGAAATGTTATACATGTATAAACTACTGTATTTATTTTTTGTTACTGTAGTTTATTTCTGACTAAAAACCATTAATCCCCAAAATTAAAAATTTATTTAAAAAAAGGCATTACAATATGCTTGAAGTGAAAGCTGGGTGCTACATTATACCTTTTATTCAAATTTGGAAATAGAATTCATAGAGTAAAAAAAGGATATGCAAAAAGTCTTTTAAATTATAGACACAGCATATGAACCCATAGTTTCAGTCTATGTCATATGCAAAGAAAGTATAAGTACAATAAATTACAGTCAGAAAACAATTAGTTGAAAACTACCATTGATAAGGAAAAAAAATCACTGTTCATGCTTTAGCTTTTTCTTAAGTGATAAGTTACAGTTGCTGGATGGGTGCTCATTTTGAAAATACACATTTAAAATTTATTCCTTCTCCAAAAATCAATACTGAGATGACTTACTTGTCAATAAACGCAACACTGAATCAGAAGAGGTCAAATACAAAGGTTGGGTGGTTTCTGGTTTTCTGAGGAGAAATCAGACACTTACCATGTTCCCCACAGAGATTCTGCTTCACTGGCTACTGGAAACACCAGCTCTCAGGCTCAGCTCCTGCCACAGGCTGCTGCTGCTGTTTATAAACATGCCTGGCTCTGCTTTCAGAGGGCCTGCCCCCTGGCCTCCTCAGAACCAACAAGTAAATTCAAAGAATTGACCTCAAATCACTGACTCCGGACCTCAAAACACTAACTCCTGTTCTGATTTCTACCAGCAAGAGATGTTGGTTGAAAATGGAAGGTCTTGTTAATCAAGCTTAATTCAAATCACTTGGTTTGGGCTCAGGGACTACATAACTGAAATAAGTTACTTTGTAACAAGCATTTTCTTAAAGAACTAGTACATGAAACACAGAGAACACTGGCTTGTGTTAAAAGTAACACTAGCATTTACCTTTAATCTAAACCTGTCTTGGAAGAGCTCTAGAAATTGTTTTAGAGAAGATTGTTGGAATGTATACTTTTATAATAGTAGAGCAAAAATATTCTCCTTTTTACAAGATACTGCTTAGGAATTTACATGTTACTGGTGAGTTAATAGCTTGGTTTGAGGTAAAACACATAATGGTACATATTTACATACAATTAGTATAACCCTGACATTTACATCAAACCTCCAGGTGGCCAGGGCACACCTAAGTGCATTTATACAGGTAACAATTGGGGTTACTAGCACTATTTGGATTTACAAATCATTATCCAGGAGGTTGAGATGAGAAGGCTTTGGAGAATGTGTTATTAAATAAATAAAGATATAAGGTCCAGACGGTGGTGCACCTGGTTAAGCACACACATTATAGTGTTCAGGACCCAGGTTCAAGCCCCCAATCCCCACCTGCAGGGGGAAAGCTCCACAAGTGGTGAAGCTGAGCTGCAGGTGTCTCTGTGTCTCTTTGCCTCTCTATCTCCCCTCCTCTATCAATTTCTCTCTGTCTATAGACAACAATAAATAAATAAATATTTTAAAAAGATACTTAATAAGAACATATTGAAAACTTTGTAGGCTAAATGAGCCTATAAAATATTTATAATGTATCCTTTAACCACAAGATTTGTAGCCTAATCTAGCTACCTTTGTGAATTTCTAGCAAAGTAGATTTTTTAAAATGTCTTTTATAATTCCAACAAATGTCTGTAAAATAAAATTCATACTCTTGCACACACAGAACACAAAATAAAATTTCATCTATAGTCATATATGTATAAATATATATAATATTTGTCTTACACACACACACACATATATATACACACAAAAAAAAAGATAGATCTGGATCTAAAATACATACACACATACTTGATATTTACTTTGATGTGTTTTTAAAATATTCAGAGGGACAATTTGATCCATTAACAATTTTCACAACACCTTCTGACACACTGATATTTTCAGTGTGTGTGTGTGGGGGGGGTGTAACCACAGTTTGAAGCAGGAAAAGTGGACAAGACATATGATCAAGAGCTTGTCCTGTACTGAACACATGTTGGCAGGACAGGACATGCTGACATGACTATGTGAGGAAGAGGTTCATGTTCAAAAGATATTCTTCAAAAACAGATTCTGAGACCTCAGAATGTTTGCAGAATAAAATAATTATATTTTTGTGCTAATTAGAGAAAAATATTCAGTTCCAAAGAAGCTACAAAGATTAAGAGGATAGAATATCAAACTTGCCTTTACCAAATTCTAGCCACACTTCTTTGAGCTTTTGGACTTAGCCTGGGCTTAAAATTGATATTAACATAGATTCTAAAGTTCCTAGGAGAATCACTGGCCCTTTAGTACCTGCCTGAAAACACTCAAAGTGGCCAATATAAATTACTGTTTGTTCCAGTAAACAACTGAGGATAGAAGAGACCCCAGAGCGTCTACTGATAACCTATAATTGGGCTAAAAACAAGCCCATTAGAATTTCTCACCTCCTTGATTCTGCTGAGTCCCTACTCACCTCTCCTTCCTATCCTTTCAGATTTCCAGTTACCTTTGTCCAAATCCAACTTGAATTCAGTTAGTTCTGTTGAAGAGAGGATGTTGAAGGGTAGTGACACACCTGGTTGAGTGCACATGTTACAATGCACAAGGACCTAGGTTTGAACCCCAGGTCCCCACCTGCAGAGGGAAAGCTTTGCAAGGGGTGAAGCAGTGCTGCAGGTGTCCCTCTGTCTCTCTCCTTCTGTAACACCCCCTTGCATCTCAATTTCTGTGTGTCTTTATCCAAAAATAAATAAAGATATTTTAAAATTTTTTAAAAGAAAAAAGAAGGAGAGAGAGAGGACTTTGACCACTGATTGACCTGAGAGTTGGATATGGGAAACAGGAGGCACCTCCCTTCCCTGTCCTTAAAATGTGTACTCACCATTCTAGAAAGCACTTCAAGGACAAACCCTTGAGGCAATAAAGCTTTATTTGTACCACCTGGTTTATATTACTATATGTGCTTGAACCCAATTAAGACCTTTTATAGCGTTTTTCTCCTGTGGCTATTACATATTTATTTTTAATGTATTGCTTTGATATTATCACAATTTTCATACATTCATCAATCCCTGTCATTAGCATTTTGTTGTCGTTATCTCTGAAGTTTTACCGTTCTAAGGAAACTTTTTCAGACAGAAGTTCTTTATAGACAATAAAGATTACAATGGGTGGGTGTAGAGACTTACTTGTGTTGCAACTGTCCAAAACAAACCAAGACTGTAGATTCTCTTGCTTATTAAAGCCAGTTCACTAGTTACCAATCTAGAGTAACCTTTCTTTGCTCTCTCTCCTTACCGCCATATGAAGGGCCTTTTTCAGATTTGACCTGGGAACTCCCTCGGTTACAAATCACTACTCCTTTTCCTTGTTGCAGTCATTATTACTGATTAAAATCTGTTCTTGCTATTACAACTAGTGTTTGACTTGTTTATGTTTGGCAATAGCAATGTGGGTTATTAAAAATTTAAATCATCAGAAAAGGGGAGGTGGCTTAGCATTTGGGGTGTATGTTTTGCATAGGTTCAGTCACCAGAAACATGTAACTACATCATACTCCTGTATAGTCTTTCACACACAAAATAAACTAGTCTTTAAAAAATAGCTAAATCGGGGGTCGGGCAGTGGCGCAGTGGGTTAAGCGCACGTGGCGCAAAGCGCAGGGACCGGCGTAAGCATCCCAGTTCGAGCCCCCGGCTCCCACCTGCAGGGGAGTCGCTTCACGGGCGGTGAAGCAGGTCTGCAGGTGTCTATCTTTCTCTCCCCTCTCTCTCTGTCTTCCCCTCCTCTCTCCATTTCTCTCTGTTCTATCCAACAACAAAGCAACGTCAACAATGGCAATAATAACCGCAAGGAGGCTGCAACAAATAGGGCAACAAAAAGGGGGAAAAAATGGCCTCCAGGAGCGGTGGATTCATGGTGCAGGCACTGAGCCCAGCAATAACCCTGGAGGAGAAAAAAAAAAAAAAAGCTAAATCTGGGAGTGGGGCGTTAGCTCAGGGGGTTAAGTGCACGTGGCACAAAGCACAAGGAGTGGACCTGGAGCAAGGATCCTGGTTGAGCCCAGGCTCCCCACCTGTAGGAGAGTCGCTTCACAGCAGTGAAGCAGGTCTGCAGGTATCTGTCTTACCCCCTCTCTGTCTTCCCCTCCTCTCTCCATTTCTCTCTGTCCTATCCAACAACGACGACATCAACAACAATAGCTACAACAACAATAAAAGAAAGAAAGAAAAAAAATAGCTAACTCAGGACCAGCAAAATAGCTCACTTGGGTGATAGTGTGCTGCTCTGTTGTATATGTGACTCAGGTTTAACCCCAGCCGCTACTGCATTGAAGGAAGTTTCAGTGCTGTGGTTCCCCCACCCCCAACCCCTTCTTCCTCTCCTTTATCCCTCTATCTAAAAACAAACAAAGTAGTCCCAGATTGAAGACTCTGAGATGAGAGAAGGAAAAAAAAAACAAAAAAACCCTAAGTCAAAAAAGTCAGAATTTCAGGGGCCAGGTGGTGGCGCTCCTGGTTGAGCACACATGTTACAGTGTGCAAGGATGGGAGTTCAAGCCCCCCGCCCCTACCTGCAGGGGGAAAGTTTCACAAGTGGTGAAGCAGTGCTGTGGGTAACTCTCTGTTTCTCTCCCTCTCTGTCTCCCCCTTCCCTCTCAATTTCTGGCTGGCTCTATCAAATAAATAAAGATAAAAATTTTAAAAAAGAAGTCACAATTTCCTTTCAAAATAAAGGACGACATTATATAATCAAACAAATTGAACTGAGTTGTGCTTACAACCGTTGAGGTATGTTGAGGAAGAAGTTTCATATGGAAAAATGTGGTTATTCTTGTTCCTTTCAATAATTTATTCTTGCTCCTTTCAATAATTCATTAATTCTTGTTCCTTTCAATAATTTTTCCTAGACATGTACAAAGGTTCAGTAAATGTGTTTAATTAAATATCATTATCAATACTAACTCTAACAAAAAAAAACTTAATTTAGCCATACGATGCTCTGTGCCCAGACATAGCCTCACCCTTAGTACCATCACCATGGAGACTAAATATAGAACAATCTGAGCAACAACAACAAAATAGCTTCAATACTGTTTTATAATTCAGTGAATAAAATAAATGAGCATGTGTTTATATGAACATAAGTAATTAAATGTAAGAGAAGACCTGCTCTTCTATAAAGGCAAACATGGAAAGAATGAGAGAAATACAAAAGTACAGTTGGGTATTCTCCATAGTAATAATTGTTGGAGATGGGGAGTCAGGCTGTAGGGGAGTAGTCAGGCGGTAGCGCAGTGGGTTAAACGCATATGACTCAAAGCGCAAGGACCAGCATAAGAGTCCCATTTCAAGCCCCTGGTTCTCCACATGTAGGGGAGTCGCTTCACAGGCGGTGAAACAGGTCTGCAGGTGTCTATCTTTCTCTCCCCCTCTCTGTCTTCCCCTCCTCTCTCCATTTCTCTCTGTCCTATCCAACAACGATGATATCAATAACAACAACAATAACTACAACAATGAAAAACACCAAGGGCAACAAAAGGGAAAATAAATAAAAATATAAAATAAATAAATAGTTGTTGGAGGCAAGATCCTTCAATGAATGCTGAAACCAGTGGTTGAAAATTTGAGGAGAAACATTACCAACCAGTCACGGCTAAAAATGTAAAAATAATTATATTAAAGCAAAAACTCAACCACATTAGCCAAGATTTCAAATAGTAGGACATATTACATACTAACTTTGCAAATCCTGAGATAGTATGAATTAAGAATACAAGATCATTTCAGTGGGGTATTTCCAAAAATATTTAATTTAGTTATCAAAATCATCAGGGAAATTAAGTCCAAGTGAAATTTTACAAAATAATCAGCTATTTAAAAAATTAAGAGTCAAAGTCATGAAAAATAAGGATAGGTTAAGGAACTGTCACAGAGTGAAGGGAAAGAGTTATAGGAATTAAGTACAACCAGGAATCCTGGGATAGGAATAAATATGGTATTATGGTGTGGGGAAGCTGGAGAAGTGTGTGAAATTTTGTGTGTGTGTGTGTTTGTGTGTGTTTATATATGGAGAGAGAGAGACAGGAGGAGGCCTTTAGTTCATTCCCTGGTGCCCCATTAAATAAAAGAAAGAAAGGAAGGAAGGTAAGAAAGAAGGAAGGAAGGAAGGAAGGAAGGGAAAAGAAGAAAGAGGAAGAAGTAGAGGAGGAGGAGGAAGAGAGACACGGCTGGTGTATGAATGGGAATAGCTTCCCATGTAATATGTCAGATCTGTTGATGAAAATCTAGCTTGATTACTAATGAAAAGCATCTACTATAAATGTAGTTACAGTCTAAGCACTACAATAAGTGAAGGAAAAATCACTGATAGATATAGCGTGCAAAATGAAATGTTAATTGCCCATAAGTGCTATTGTGGGTAAATTGGTATTAAACAAGGGTGACATTTTTAGCACTAATGTATATAATATGACTCATTAGAAACTCATTTTAATACCTCAAAAATAAAATTTAGGAAATTTAGGGCATTGAGTAATTGGCTTTCATTAAGGTTTTCTTAATTAGATACTTTCTAAAGAGGTTTACTAGTGATCACAAAATAAATCTGTAAGGCAACTTGTAAAAATGTAGAATTTACCATGTAATGGACACTGTATTCATAGTTATTACTATCAAGAGGAGTTGGGTATGTGATAGATAAACTACATTTTGCTTAATGTTTACTTTGAGGTATTTTATTCTTCTAAATAGGTAATAAATGTCCATTTAAAAAAGAAAGACAATAGTCAGCAAGCAAGCTGCATAAAAAATAACTTGAGGACTATGTTTCTACCAGTTTTAATCAAGTAAGTGAAAGCAATCACCCTCAATCATCCTACATACCATAGTTACTGGCAAGTGGAGCCATGCTGACTCCAGTGGAAGTCACAGCAGGGCAGCTATATTCCAGCCTTTCACAGTCATGCACAGAAGTGACTGCAAGTAACACACCACTCCACCCTCTAGTCCCAGCCTTTCCCTCTCCACATCTCATGAATTTCAAGTGAGACCATTTTCAAACCAAACAGAACTCTATCAGAAAAAACAGCCCACCCAACAAATTATGTAAGGTGATTGCAGTATTGAGAATGCCCATTTTTCTCCAACTCAAACATGTCTAATTTATTTGCTCAAAGAGCACCCTTTTGCTTTTAAATTAATCTGAACAGTTTTAACAGTGTTATTATGAACACACAGTTTATTCATCTTACATAAACTCAACAAAAGAATAGTTTGTATCAGTTAGCTGTTGAGAAACTAGTTTTCAATTCTACATAATGACATGATTACTACTACACAGACAATAAATGTCTTAGTGGCACTGACTTATATAAATGGAATAGTAAGGTTCAGGCTAAAGTGTTGTATTAAGAGGCTGTAAAAGGTACAAGGGGGCATGCAGCAGAGCACACAAATTACAATGCATAAGGGCAGGGTTCAAGCCCCTGTTCCCACAGGCAGGGGAGAAGCTTCACTAGTGATGAAGCAGTGTTGTAGGTGTTTCATTTATTTTCTCTCGCTCTCTCTTTTAATTTTTATTTATTTATTATTGGATATAAACAGCCAGAAATTGAGAGGGAAGAGGGAGGTAGAGAGGCAAAGAGACAGAGATACCTGCAGCCCTACTTCACCACTTGTGAAGCTCTCCCCCTACAGGTGAGAGCCAGGGGCTTGAACCTTGGTCCTTGGGTACTGTAATGTGTGGGCTTAACCAAGTGTGCTACCACTTGGCTTCCTTCCTTCCTTACTTCTTCCTTCCTTCCTTCCTTCCTTCCTTCCTTCCTTCCTTCCTTCCTTCTTTCCTTCCTTCCTTCCTTCCTTCCTTTCTCTGTCTCTCCTTCCCCTTTTAATTTCTCTCTCTCCTATCAAATAAATAAATAAGGTAATAAAGAATGAATGGGCAATTAAAAAATCATAACCGGAGAACAATGCTGTCAGTACATATCTTTTTTAAAAGAAAACTTGATTTTAATAAAGATATAATATAAAATAAGATGTTCATAAGGAAGTTTTATTGATAAGAGAGTGGGATGGAAGAAGTGACATTTAACACCAAGTTAAGTCATCTTAACATCATTAGACACTAATGGCCTTTAAGTTTTCAAAGACAAAAATCATTTGTTTTGGCAATAGTCTTATGGGTGGAGCAGTCTTCAAAAAAACTCATGCTTGTTTTATGCATAGATTGTGTACTCATGAAACAACCAGTTTTAGTAATTTGTTTAATCTATGATTATCCAATCTACTTTATTTATCTTATGGGGCCTGACTTCACAGAGAAAGTATGCATGTGCTTTGGCAGGAGATCTAGATCTAGTAAAGGAGACGAGGAAAAGTTTTGATGAGAAAACAAAGCCCAAAGTGATTGGCTTTATTAATGGACTGATTTGAGAAGAAATGAATTTACTCCAAAGGAACTACAAATTCAAAAGCTATGTAGTTAGAACAAGTGATAATTGAACTAAAGTAATATTTGTGTGAAAAAATAGAGTAACTTTTATTATGAGCCTGGGGTCAGGTTGTGATTATGTGCAGGGAAATCACATAATTTCTCATTTAAAATGGAATATTAGGAGGCCAGGCAGTTATGCATCCAACTGAGCACACACATTGTGCATGGGCACAAGGACCTTGGTTTGAGCCCCCACTCCTCCTGAGCAGTGAAACAGGTTTCCAGTCATTTCTCTTTTCTTTTCTATCTCCCCTCTACTCTCAATTTCTCTGTTCAGGTGACTCTCTCTCTCTCTCCTTCCCTACTCCTCCTCCCCTCTAAACTTCCCTTTGCCCTATCAAATAAAATAGAAAGGAAGAAAGGAAGGAAGGAAGGAAGGAAGGAAGGAAGGAAGGAAAGAAAGAAAGAAAGAAAGAAAGAAAGAAAGAAAGAAAGAAAGAAAGAAAGAAAGAAAGAAAGAAAGAGGTGGAGTATTGCAGGTTTCGAGCCACAGTGATAGCAAAAGCAAACAAAAATTCTTCACCAGTGCTCACATTAGACCATTACGCTAGTGACCAAAGCAAGTTAAGTTTAAAGTAAATAAACTGTCTATATTTTTTATGATCAGCTTCTTCTGACTAAAAATGAAGTTTTTCCTTTAACTCACAAAATACAGGGAGGCGAGAAAAGAGTGTAAATATCTTGGGTATTATAAAAGAATTACGAAACAGAACACATGAGTTAATTTGGATAGAATTTCCATGTTTCCTAGAACACCCAGACCATGCTATTACAGTGACCTACTTCTACTTGGTCTTCTGTACTGATGATCTCTCTCCCACAGTGGTATGACTATTACTGTAATCTCAAAGCATAAAAGACCACAGTCCAAGGAAAAACTCGGTTCCTTTTTCTTACCAGTACATAACATTGTTCTGCCAAAGTTTGATTTTATTCATATTATTATGACATTATAGGCTGTTATAACATAATATGTCAGTTATATTATATAGTGGAAACTGTGTCAGATACAGGGTGAAATTTTAGTTCCCAAGTAATTGTCAGGACAGTTTAAATGCTTGAAAATGGATATTCTAGACAAAGGGTGAGTATAATTTGGTTCTCAGGCCACATTTGGTCTGACCCTGGCCCAAATCTAGGAGTTTTATTTCACAGTAATATTAAATCCCAATTTCTTAAGTTGATGATTTTGTATGACCCATGGATAATGTTGTAAATACCTGGTGGCCCTTGGCTGATAAAGGTTCCCTAGCTATGTTCTAGAGGGTTGGATATCTATCTTTGCAAATTACCAGGAGTATAATCTGACATATTCCCAGTGGATCCTCTTATCTAGCAAATTTTATGAAATCACCATTGGGTGAGCATGAAGGTTAATCTTATCTTTCATCTTTCGTGCTCAAAGCCTTTCAGAAAAATGAGTCTAGGTACTGCATCCAATGACTGGCCTCTTCTACTGTCTCCTGTACTGTACTGTCATAGTACTATTGATCTAGTTGCCAAAAAGTTGAAATCAAAACAATCATTCACTTGCTATTTGATTCATCTTCACATTTATGTCTGTTCTCTCTGTAAGTATAAGTCTGTCTTCTCTCTCCCCAAGACTCTTCTTCAAACTATTATGATCACACAGATAGTTCTAAGTGACCCTCTGATTAGTTTATCTCATCAGAATTACATTTTTTTTCTTTCAATAGAAGGTGTAAGACAGAGAAGTATAGAGAAAGAGACACGGAGGAGAGATAATTATAGTTCTGGTCTACCAATACAGATGAGGACCATGGGCTTGAGCCCTTTTCCTTATGTATGATAATGTGTGTACTCTGTTGGGTGAGGCACTACCTAGCCCCGAAGAAATTTATTTATTTTATTGCTTCTGCTGCTGCTGCTGCTGCTACTACTACTATTATTACCAGAGTACTACTACTAATACCAGATGACTACTACTACTACGACGACGACAACGACGACTACTACTACGACTACTACTACGACTACTACTATTACCAAAGCACTGCTCAACTCTGGTACTTGGGATTAAACCTGAAATCTTTGGGTCCTTAGATATGAAAGTCTCTCTGCATAATCCTTATTCAATTTCCCCAATCTCTGAAGAAAATTTTCAGGAGCAAATTGCACTTGTAGAAAATGACACTATTCTTTTGTGACCTACAGATGACCTTGGAGAATCTTATAAGAACCAGTTTCCCACAGTCCCATGATAGAAACTCAATTACAAAAAGAAAATTGGGGCAGCAGCCTTAGAATTGTACAATGAATAGAGGGCCAGAGTTACATTTATGAGATTCTGAGTTCAATTCCTGGCATCTCACATCTCGGAGTTGTGGTCTGGTTTCCTCTGATTCTCTTTATGACAAGTAAATAAGACTTAAAAAATATTCTTTAATGTGGATTTGAAAGAAATTGTATATAATAGCTGAAAGAGTTGGGCTGAAGTCTCCTGTGGTCTCACTGAGCTGTCTGTGAATCAATGGAAGATTCTATGCCTCTCCTTCCTTCAGAAAGTATTCCACGGCAAAACAAAACAAAAAAAATGTTGTTTGTATGTATGTATGTATGTATGTAATGATGATTATTTTGGCAATAGAGTATATATTTTTGTAAATTAGCACTAATAACAAAATATTTCATATCAGATTGTGAATTTTTATTTTTTAAAATTTTTTAATATATCTTTTTTAAAAATCTTTATTTATTTATTGCGTAGACACAGCCATAAATGGGGGGGTTACAGAGAGGGAGAGAGATAGAGAGACACCTGCAGCCCTGCTTCAACACTCGAGAAGATTATGAATTTTAAGGATAAGACATGCCTCTTAAGTTTATACCATGTTTTATAGTCTAAATTCTATAGGTATGATTCAATATCATGATAAAAGCCTATGAAAAGAGAGAAGGTGCTATAAAAATTTTAGAGGCATTCCAATTTCATATAAATTTCATACATCATTTATGAAATTTCAACTATAGTTAGGTTGAAGTATATTAGATTTCCTTGAAGAAAGTCATAGGAAAGATGAGAAAGTTTTTAAAAAGGTAACACTATTTTAAAGTGTCTTCTTTTATATATTTTAAATTATTTATTCACTTACTAATGAGAGAAAAAGGGAAAAGTGGGGGTGGGGAAGGCAAAGTATCACTCTGGGAATGAATCTTAGGACCTCAGGCCTGCCTGTGGAACTGTTGTGCCACAGAGAGATTTTCTTTGCTCTTGGACAAATCATAGGTAGAAGAGGATTGTGGACAGAAAAATATGATACCATTCAGAAACCATTAGTATTCTCATGGCCACAGTTCTCACTGGAAAGCAAAGCAACTAAGTTTAAATTGGTGTATTTAGTGTTTGTTGCATGTTACAAATTTCTCTATAATAAAATGTGCTTTGGGCTCATTTACCTTATTTTTTTCTTTCATATAACTGTAATTTAATTTTATTGTATTAATTAAAAAATTAAAACACAATTTTACCTTTTATATCACTGTATTCTTCACATAATTCTCTAGATATGTAATTCTCATTAAGTTCTCCGGAGAAGTAAGAGGGCATCCCGTCACTTAAATACATAATAACCATTCAGTGAACAGTAGCTCATAGTCAAATCACTGCTTTCTGGCAAAGCTTTAAATCTCACGTAACTTTCTTGTTATAATCAGTGAACATTCTTCTATATTTTCATTCACTTTTTGTGTCTCTTTAGAGGGATAAAAACATGATAAGTGTAACTTCTGTTAACAATGCACAAGAATCACAATGAACCAAAGAATTTAAGAAACACACATAAACACACACACCAGTAAGGAAGGCTTACATCTACACATCTTTTACTGTTTTAAGAAAAGAAAATCCAGTATAATTCCTTCACTTTAAACTTTTATACAATGTCTCTTAAAATATATTTTGCATTTTATTTCAAAAATGCACTTTATTAAGAAAAAAGAAGAAACAGATTACAAATCATGAAATCAAAGTCAAGGCATATGATGGATCTTGTGATTGGATGTCATAATGTTGCGGCTTCTAGCAGTGCAGACCACAGTTTACTCTGAGGCGTCACCATCTATAAACCTGTGTACCTTCCAGCTCCTAACCAGGTCCATGCTACTATTAAATAACATGAACACTTGTAAAAGATTCAGAGCTGATACCTACAATCAGCTTTGTATCAAAAAAAAAAAAAAATTCTGTGTTCAATTCTTCCCTAGCCAAAAAAGTCTTTCAATTAAAAAAAAAAAAAAACATCACATTTATCAACATAGATCCTTCACAAATGACTATATTAAGTAAGACCATTAAGATTTCATCAGGCATTTACAGACATATCATCATGAGTGTAGTACTATGAAGCATGACAGATAGTTTTTGTAAGGAGAGGTAAGAAGGGAAATAAGCTGCTGAATTTATATATTTCCAAATTGTTCTGGACAAACTAAGAAATAAATTTTTTCCTTGGCAGGCAGCTAGAAGTGTGAGTATAAACAGCAAAGTGTGCCATAGATATATGTATATATATATATATATATATATGCATATATACATATATATAATTGGCTGATAAAATTCAAAGAGATAGCATGCAAGCATCTTGTTTACATGGCCTCAAAATTAATTATTGCAACACTTTCATATGTTTAATGAAAATTCCTTGATCTTCTGGTATGAATATATAGTCTAGTATATCTAGTACATAACTAGTATGTATTAGTGAATAGGTCATATTGGTTTCTGGGATTTTTTTTTTTTAGAAACTTATCCCATTAGACTAATAAATGGGAAGAGACTAGAATGACAGACTCAGTATAGCTCATATAGTACTCTTTAGAGTGAGCATCCCTTATTCACTCTATCAGTTTTGTAGAAGGGGGCACAGTTGTAATATATTTTAGAAAGAATATCTTGGAGGTTGGAACACAGTTAGATGTATGCCTGCAAGCATATCTATTTTAGAATAAAGAATGGAGCTTTATACTTCAAGTTGTCTCTATTTTTCTAAGAACTAAAAACATGCTCCACAAATTATAGTGGGAGGGGGATCAAAGTAAAGTTGGTAATAAACTTTAGAAAAACAGGAATATAAATCTATAAAGAGAACTGACAAAAGACTTGGGGAAAAGAAGCCCACATATGTATTTCAGTCATGATACTACAGTCATAAATAACACTAACTTTTTTTTTTTGTAGTGTAAAGAACTGTGTTTTTCTACCAATAAATTCAGTTGCAAACAGTTCACATTCTTTGGGAAATTGGCATTACCTGGGGTCTGAGCTACTGCCACTGCTAAACAATGCTAGTAAATTTAAAAAGAAAAAATGTAAAGGGCAAGATACCACATATGATAATCAGTGAACTTTGAATCTTGTTACATGTATGTGCATTTTATGTTTAGAGCTCACATGTGACATTCAGTCTAAAGTGTTCAAAATCCTTAAGAAGAGCCAAAAAGAAAAATATTAACAATACAAACAAATCAATAACAGAACATTTTTTGAGACAACCAATAAGTGTATTGAATGTAATACAGAGGAAGGCAAAGGGATTTATATACTTTTGGCCACTGAAAATGCAAACACCAGCCAAACAATCTCAGAAGCATTTCCAGGTCTATGAATTACACTGTAGGAACACTAATGCAAACACAGCATGTTTTTAAATAAAGCAGGTCATCATGGTCCAATTTTGATTTTTAACTCTAACAAAACTTATGTGTCATATGGTAGAGACACCATGGTTATAATTTTCACATTGAAAAGTCGAACTGTAGTCATCAAGCAAGTGAAACTTATGCTTTTTAAGATCATATCCTAATGGTTAGAAATTAAGAGCAATAGCTAATCACTCATTCCATAGAATGACGACTATGGGAAATATGTCAGCGGATGAGGCCTTCCAGAGCCATCTCGAGTGTGGACATGGCAAGAGGGCAGTGCTGCAAATCCATTGCCTGTACATTCAGTGTAAGATCAGTACTTTTTTTTTTTTTTTTTTTGTCCATTGAGAGACCCTGGCTATTAAAGCAGACAGTTGTGATTAGAAGTAGAATCATAGCTGCTGCTCAGAAGAAGTATTCTTTCTGGTTTTCACTGACTGTAGTTTGAATATTAAGCTCGCTTTTCAAAACAGCCTCAGCACTATCTACATTCTCTGACCTTTTTGTCTCATTTCTTTTGTATAACCTTTTCTGTTGATAAATGCGAACAGCTATGGCAGTGATGCAGAGCAAGATAAAGATTGCAACGGCTATCAAACCTGGTGAGAGAAAGAAAAAGAAATACAAAATCAGAATTATTTTATTTCAAAGTCAACATTGTGTCTGAACAGAAACCTCACTGATCTAATTGTTTAATAAATCATAACATCATAACAAAATTACTTTGTACTAAGATCAACTATTTATTACATATAAATCAGAAATCTCAAACTTAAGGTATTTCTGGATCAAGAAGTATCATAACTTGCCCAATTAACTTCTGAGTCCTATTGACCTGTAGGTTCACCTCCATTTATTCTGAATGAATATTATTGGGTTGTCAGAAAAGGCATTATGCATTTTTGCATAGAAAAACAGGAAACGTGTCATAACTTTTCCTACAGCCCAACACATTGCATTAGAGTATTTACACTTAAACTATGCCTAAATGTCTCTATGACCATGGAGTCACTTAGTATTAATATAAGAAAAATTTTAACTATTAGAGATTATAGATTAGTAGTGCAATAAAATAATAAACTTTTTTATATTTAGATATGTAAAAATTAGTATGAAGCGATTTTCATTCATCATATTACTGGAGAACAAAGGTGGTACAGTACATATTAGTATCAACTAATTAAATACACTGATAAGAGCATATCAATGTATTGACATGACTCCTTTATGAAGAACACTGATGATTTGAAATAACTGGTTGCAAATTTAAAAAAAGAAAATCAATACCACAATTTCCAGAGGGCCTCAACCCTGAAATTATATTAGGTCAGTAGTTTTCAAAGTATTTATGCCAAGCCTTAGGACACTTTAAAGAGATTCACAGAGTCAACAAAATTTTCACTGTAATTTTTTTTCATACAGGGTTATTGCTGGGATTTGGTGCCTGCACTATGAATTACTGCTCCTGGAAGCCATTGTTATTGTTATTTTTATTGCTCTTGTTGTTGGATAGGACAGAGAGAAATTGAGAGAGGAGGGGAAGACATCTGCAGACCTGCTTCACCACCAGTGAAGTGACCCCTCTGCAGGTGGAGAGCCAGGGGCTTGAACAGGGATCCTTAAGTCCGTCCTTACACTTTGTACCATGTGTGTTTAAGCCAGTGTGCTACCACCTGGGCCCCTTCACTATAGTTTTTATGAATTTTTGTTTCATTGTATTTGTATAGGCACTGATAATGCAAAAGAAGTTTCAAGAAAATTCCTTGTGCCATAGTTTGAATTAAAGCTAGGTCACTTGACTGTCATACAGTTTATTGCATTTGAAAAACAGATATTATGTTGCTAGACAGTTGTAGAGAGACAGACAGAGAGAGAGGGAGAGAGAGAGAGAGAGACAGAGACAGAAACAGATTAATTTCAGGGTGTTCTTCATGAAATACTACAGTTTATCAAAGCATAACCATTGACTAATTCTTTCTAACATTTTTGACAATAAAAATAAAATATTCATGTTATGTGATGAGACAGTAGTGTAGTGAGATGATTATAGTATAGTGGTTGTCTCCAGGAAAAGCTCTATGTGAATATTTGAGCTGTGAACTGAACTAGCTGCTTTCTGCTTCATCAAATACTTTTTATTTGAATAAATGACTGGCAAACTGTGGTTGCTTTGACTTGGATATATGGAAGATATTTTCTCTAAGATGAATAAACTCTGGCATTTCAAGAAACACAACTGACAATCTATGTTATCACTGACAAAATTCAAACTTTCAAGTAGAAAACTGTATTTTAAAACAATTGTCTGTAACCATGAGTTTAAGATTTTTCTAATATAGTCAAAGGAGGTACTCACTAGCATGGTTATTTTTCAGACAATGTAGGTACAATGATAATAACAATGTGGGCCAACACACACTATATTCTTTAATCTAGCTTAAATTATATATACACAACTCTAATGGAATCCAGCCAACTAAACCCAAACTCTGAAGGTTCTCCTCAGTCACATGAGATTTCTGAGCACATGTGATGGCAGATTTACTGCTGACAACCATAACCTGGCCAAATTTGGGCTATGTCAGCCTTACCTGAGGAGGATAATATTTCCTTGCTGAAACTTAATATGAATATGGTAACCAAAACTGATACTTAGTAATTTTACCAATCAATATAATAATTTTTCTATTATTGGCCATATTAATAGAGCATTACTTAAATCAGAAATTACACTGGTTATTGTTATTTGGTATTTATTTTACCTCATATTCCAGAAAAAATAATCTATTATTTTTATTGATTGATTAAAGTGCTCTAGCTTAAAGCACAGATTCTGAACAATTTCAGTGCAGGAAACTCACAAAGTCCATTATGGAGAGCAAGCAACTAAAATTATAAAATAGATATCAAGACAGGACATCCAGGCATCAAATCATGGATGAACTCTAGTATAAGTTTGTTTCATGTACATAATTTATCTAATTTAATTTGGGGACTATATGATGCCTGGATTTTCCATGTCTAAAAATATAAATACAAAACCTTGCTATAACTTTTTATACAAAAGAACTATATTCTGAATGAAATATAGCCAACTACTAAACTCTTATCATTGTTACTTGAATGTGTTTTAATTAAGGAACTATGAAACTTTATATGTAAATCTGACCTTCCATAGTTCTGTTGCCTGATCAACAAGTCTTTATAATAACTGGGTGACCAGTCTGAAATGCCTTAGTAAGTCAATTCTTTTCCTTCATATGGTATTTACTTTCTGCAAGTGAAGAGCGATTATCTGAAATTTAGAACATCTGAAACATCCTTAAATGGACTATTGTTACATAGTAAGTGCAATTAATCAGTGATTAGACAGTGGCAAAGATTCTACCACAAAGCTACCAGATGGAGTACTACACTAAGCAACCATATTCTGTGATTTAGCAGATAAATCACACATGGTCCCAGACAAAGCCTCCTGAGTATAGATGTTCAGATTTAGGCCAGATGCTCTGCTTTAGAAACTCAGTCCTGCAATGATCTAAAGCAGACACCACTGGGTACAAAGACCTCGGGAAACTCTGAACTGCAAACCTTCCATATTGTCCCATATTGTTTTCTGCTGCTCTATAATTGGAGTCAAGTGAGAGTTTTATAAGGGACTTATTAACTTTTTTCTATCCTAGCATAAACAGGATGAAGTATCAACACATCTCTTCCATTACTGTTAATGTTGCCTGTAATCTGTACTCAAAGACACAACATTCTGAAGATTAAATATTTGTTCTAACTGATCTGACTGCACACTTACACAATATACATATCCCTATTTATATCTATCAACAGTTATCCCAGTTCAGTATAGAGGAAGAATACTCTTATCAGACTAAAACAATTGACTATGCCTAGGAATTCTAGTTTAAAATGTCGAGCACATTTTTAATGTTGTAGCTCTAATATTGTCATGTAGGTTACTGGGTAACAATAGTCCATTTAAGGACATTCCAAGTTGCCTCATCTCCTTATGTACTACATTTCAGTTTTTACCATATATTGTGTTATTAATATGTTTAGTTTTATACAGGCAAATATTCACTAATATGTTTTTATTGCTAGAATATGAAATGGAATCTCTTTCATATAAAGATATTTACACACACATATATAGCTTTAATTTATATGTCATTGATTTGATACAAAGGAAAGGAATAGAAACAGTAACTGGGATGTCAATATTCTCAGAAATGTATGACTAGCACTGTTCTCTAGAAAATATTTATTTAAAAGAGTTTGATGTCTAGATGAATAAGGATGTAAATTTTTTTACTAAATGGATGAGAAATAAAAGCTAAAAAACTGCCCAAGTACATAAGTAATCATATTATCTGACCATGTCTATATTTTAGTTTTGTAAGTCCATAACATTTGCAGAGTATGAAGAAAAGGTGAACCACTTACCATTTCAATAACCTAATTAACAAGATTATTAAGACAGTAATCAGAAGGAAAAAGGTTTGTGGTGTCAAATAAATTATGTTTCAGAGACTACCCCTACTGTTAATAATGCAATTTAAAATAACTATGCACTGTTTTTATTCCATTAGCCTAATACTTTATAAAATATAAGCAAATACAATCTGTTGGTAGAAGCCTCAAAATCATGGAAATATCTATTTTATTAAGTAGTAAGGCAAAACCAAATATATACCTCTAGTATTGATCTCAAGTTTTTTGATGTTGCATATAAACCCTTGTGGAAACAGAGATATGACTTAGAAGTTAACAAAATATTAGTTCTACAAATATATTCAGAATTCCCTGTGGAATGTAGGCAACCATTTTCAGGCTAAATGATAGTTTAGCAACACTTTTTTTTTTCTGAGGGTGGTACTTCACTGAAATAATCAATTCTTTTATACCAAAATTTTCTATTTTCCTTTGAAGTCAGGATGACACTAAGACATCCCAGTAAGCCACTCTCACTGATCTCAGGTTTCAGCAAGGAATGTTTGGGGTAGATTTGTTATATATTGCTTATATAAAGTTAATTATTGGGTGGTCAGAAAAGTCATGATGCATTTTTGCATAGAAAAAACAGAAAAATAAGTTATGACTTTTCTGACAACCCAATAGTCACCATTAGAAATAGTAAGTACCAAAGGAAAGCTCATCCATGCTTTCCATTACCTCCAATTATTGCAGAGTCACTTTTGATTGCATTAGCTAGAGGTTCTCTGTCATCTCTTGTTCCAGAATGATCTGAAAGGGAAAAAAGGAGGAGTATTAGAAGGAAGAAGAAATTTCAAAATTCAAAAATAATTTGAACTAGAACAGAATTATAGAAGTGAATATGGCATCTCTGTAATTCTAAGTGTGAGCAATGTTAATTCAATGGCCCAAATAAATAAGAAAGCAAGAATCTAGAAAAAAAAATGGGCAGGAGAACTGAAAGCTGAAATTTAAGAAACTATTTTGAGAATGTAGGACCCTCATATTTTAATATCTGGCAGAAAAATTGCGCTTGTCCTAAGTCATGAAGCAGCCCTAGGACACACCTGCAAATGAATGTGTCCTCTCTCTGGAGGTAGCATCGTTTCCGGTCTGGGCCAGACAGCTGGACTCTGTCACGTGTCCTGAGACAGTGATGGGAGCTGGGTGGCTAGGGTGCAGAGCAGCCTTCAAAGGAACCAGGTGGCTGAACTGTACAGCAGAGAGGCAGCCCAGGAAGCCCTGTGCACCGGCCAGCGCTGTCTCTGGGTCTACATCGCTGTATTCTGAGAATCCAAGAAACACCTCAATCTTAATAGCAATATTTGATGATATATAGCAACACATATGCAGCTACTCAATTAGTAAAATAATCAGATATTACACGGTTTTCTATGAATACTGGTGAAACTGCTCATGTTAACAAAGACAAGTTTTATGGAAGGTTTTTAAGGCAAGTTAGTGTTTTGGAAATTACTAACACCTCCAAAGAATGGGTCAGATTCTGATTTGATGAGGATTAATTATACTTTAAATTTAAAATTAGGTCCATAAAATGTATTTGTGATAAAGGTTGATCTCAATATTCTAGAGATCAAAGCGCTGCCTGATTTGGAAGTGAATTCAGCTCAGCTTTTGGAGTTTAACACATGAAAATGAAAGAGGAAGTTGAACCTCTGGAGTTCCTTTATCAACTGCTCCACCAGAAATTTAGTCTGGTTGAAAGTTTTCTCATACTTTATTACTTCATCCAAGCATGCAGGGAGATGAAATTATCATGTAGTAGAGGTCATATCCAATAGTGCCTAGCTACTCTCCCTAACTAGTCATGTACAGCAGTGAAAACAATCATATATCAGTGCCTTTTTTCCCATTTCACTACCTGCCTACTATTCTGAAATAAACATCTGTACTTACACTCTTACTCTATTTACATGAGAGTTTAGTTAAAATGGAACCAAGACATGGCTAGTTGAAAGGAGGTGTGTATGAGGCCCACTTTTTGGATATATGTATATAAGCCTACACTAGAACCTCAGTCTCAGAGGAATCACTGAGAAGTGACAAACATGTCTCTAAATATAGAGACACAAAACAGATTCCTACCTCATAGTAGAAAATGAACTGCTGGTCAAAGGACATTCGCCTTGATTATCTTGTCTCTTTAAAATACTATCTTGGAGGTGAGACCAAGATAGACAACTAGCAGGGGTCTCTTTTTCTTTTTTCCACAGCAAGAGAAAAACCATAGTATATATGAACAATTCTGCATAGATACAGGTTTACATATAGTCATTGATATAAGCTCCCACACAAAGGACAAAAAGTCAGCATACAGGTAGCAATCACACCTATATATGATTGAGAATGTAGAACAGATTATGCAACAATAAACAACAATTGGAAAGGTAAACATAAAATATTATAACTTTAATCTGATGGAAAGGGTGTAGTCTGAACTGAAATCTTGGCATCCCGAATCTATTACAATTTTGAGTCTAAAATTTTACAACAGAGGAAAATGGAAACTATAAATTATTTGTGAGGTGCAACAATAGCCTTTCAGATGGTCACAGCAGCCATACTGGAATGCAGCTTCCAGAGAAACAGACCCAGAGTGTAGAGCCAGAGAGAAGTGCTTCAAAATCTGTTCTCTCACTAACCTACAATGTAATTGCAACCACAGATTTCTGATGTGGCACACTGATGCTATAGTCTCAGCCAGGTACTTATGACTGGGAATGCCTGGTCACTGCCCAGGCCTACTTAGAAACAGACCCCTGGCTCAGGTCTTCACAGAGCATCAAACACAACGGTAACACAGAAGAAATCATCCACAGTGATGGACCACGGCAGCAAGTTAAATAAAACTCAAATTCAACAGAACTAAATAAAGCTTTTCTTTTTCTTTCTTTCTTTCTTTCTTTCTTTTTTTTTTTTTTTAGAGCAGGGAGGCAGAGAGGGTTACTGAAAAAGACCACAGCCTGTCAAAGCTTCCTTCAATACAGTGTCAACTTCAAAGTTATCGTCCCAAGCATGCTCACTGGAACGAAAAGTTCAATGAGGAAATCTTAAAGAAAGTAAGGAAAAATGTGAAATAAGCTATAACATAAACCAGAGCTCTAAAGAAGATAGTAACTTAACTAAAAATATATTAGAGAGGAACTTCTGAGGAGAGACAGAAGTCAAAGAAAGGTGAGTTGGGAGGACAGAAATAGAGGAGGTCATATAAAAAAGGCAAAAAAAAAATGAAAATCATATGAGAAAGTCAAGATAAAATCAAGAGGACAGGGTCAGGCGGTGGTACAGTGGGTTAAGCGCACATGGCGCAAAGCACAAGGACTGGCATAAGGATGCGGGTTCGCCCCCACCTCCCCACCTGAAGAGGGGTCGATTCAAAAGCAGTAAAGTAGGTTTGCAGGTGTCTATCTTTCTCTCCCCCTCTCTGTCTTCCCCTTCCTCTCTCGATTTCTCTTTGTCCTATCCAACAATGACAGCAGCAACAACAACAATAATAACAACTATAAACAAGGGCAACAAAAGGAAAAAAAAATAGCCTCCAGGAGCAGTGGGTTCCTAGTACAGGCACTGAGCCCCAGTGAAAACCCTGGAGGCAAAAAAAAAAAAAAATCAAGAGGGATAGCATTTATATCACAGGGGCGAAAGAGATAAAGGGACAAAATTCTTATTTGAAGAAATATTATCTGAGAATTTCCTCAGACTAAAGGAGATGCTCAGATCCAGAAAACTCTAAGAGGTCCAGAGGAAAGGTGCACAAGCACTAAGGCAGTGTTGCAGGGATCTCTGTCTCTGTGCCCTCGCAATGTCAATTTCTCCTTATCTCTATCAAGTAAATACATATTAAAAATAAATATTTTTTAAAAAGCATAAGGTAAAAAAGTAGCTGCAGGAAAAAAATGTACAAGGGAAATCTCAAAAGATTATTAGTTGGTTTCTCAACAGAAACTAAAGACTAGAGAGTACTGGCAGAATAAATAGATACATATTTCATGGGTATGATTTAAATTATATATATATATATATTTATATATACATGTACATATGTATATATCTCCAAACACACACACATACAATCATCATTATCATCGATTTAAATTATATATATATATTTATATATACATGTACATATGTATATATCTCCAAACACACACACATACAATCATCATTATCATCATCACTGGCACCTAATCAACCACTCCAGGTTAACATTTTCAGGTAGGAAAAAAAAAAAAAAGATGGGCTGAGTGGGGGCACAATACTCAGCAAAGAGTACAGCACACATGTTACCATGCACAAAGACTAGTTATCAAGGTCCTGCTCTCTACCTGCAGAGGGAGAAGCTTAATGACTGGTCACACAGTGCTCCAAGTATCTCTTTTTCTCCTTCCCTTCCCCCTTTCCAAAAGGTCTCTCTGTCTCTACTTAAAAAAAAAAAAAAAAAAACAGCACCCAGGAGCAGTGGATTCCTCATGTAGACACCAAGCCCCAGAAATAACCCTCATGGCAATAATAAAATAAAAAGATAGCAAGAACTACCAGAAAGCTGGATCAGGGAAGAGAATAACTACCTACCTCCCCAGATCCCTACCCCACTAGGGAAAGAGAGAGACAGGCTGGGAATATGGATCGACCTCCAATGCCCATATTCAGCTGGAAAGCATTTACAGAAGCCAGACCTCCCACCTTCTGCACCCCACAATAATCCTGGGTCCATACTCCCAGAGGGATAAAGAACAGGAAAGCTATCAAGAGAGAGGATTGGATATAGAGTTCTGGTGGTGGGAACTGTGTGGAACTGTACCCCTCTTATCCTATAGTCTTGTCAATATTTCCATTTTTGTATCATTGTTGTGGTTATTATTGTTGTTATTATTATTGTTGTTGTTGCTGCTGCTGTTCTCATTGGATAGGACAGAGAGAAATCGAGAGAGGAGAGGAATACAGAGAGGAGGAGAGAAAGACACCTGCAGACCTGCTTCACCGCCTGTGAAGTGACTCCTGTGCAGGTGAGGAGCCAGGGGCTCCAACCAGGATCCTTAAGCGGGTCCCTGCGCTTCGCGCCAAGTGCGCTTAACCCACTGCGCTAACACCCGACTCCCAATATTTCCATTTTATAAATAAAAATAACAAAAAAAAAAAGATAGCAAGATAGACAGCATAGTAGAGTTGCCTCACTCATGGAGTAAGTAAAGAAATAAAGCATGAAAACACTCAAAGTCAAATGAAGACACGTCTTGGGTCTCAGAGTGCAGGGCTGAGGTGGTCCAGGGGGCTGGGCCATGGGGATACCAGAACAGACAGGGTATAATTCTCTATGTTGGTGGAAAATATTGCTACTTTAGTCAGGATGGGAGTGAACTAGGGTAACACTTTTTTTTATTTGCTTTTATCTTTTTTTATTAATTATATAACAGTATTTTACAAAATTGTAAGATTTCAAGGGTATAATTTCACACTCACACATGTGTGTGGGTCAACACACCCTCCATCAAAGTTCTGTGCCCTTCCCCATCATAACCACCATAGTTCTCACAAAGTCCAAGAGACAGTTTGGTTACAATAACACATTTTGAAGAGGTGAGAAATTGTAGTTCTAAAACATGTTTAGTCTTATAAACTAAGGTTACCTCAACAACAAAACTATTATTAAATAAATAAACAAATAAAAGATTGTCCTAGTTAGAAACACTTCCCTTATGCCACGCTGATTTACAATTACCATGGAAACCCCCCCCCCCACACACACACAGAAGAAAAAGACTTAAAATTCCAAAGAACTCCCAATACTGGTTACACATTTAGAGAATACTTCATCTTTAGATTAGCATGCCACAGTCTCTAGTGGAATACTAGAGAAAAGCAGAGACAAAAGAGCCATCTGCTTTTTCCTGCCCAGGAAACTTAACTTTCACTCTGCATCCAAATCAAACTTGCTGAACACTTACTCAGCTGTACCAGATTATTAAATTCTCTTTTCTTTGTTGCAAGAACCCCTCTCTAACTTGGGGGTCCCTCTCCTCTCTCATTTTTAAAAAATTTTTTAAATTTTATTTATTTATTCCCTTTTGTTGCCCTTGTTGTTTTATTGTTGTTTTCGTTGTTGGATAGGACAGAGAGAAATGGAGAGAGGAGGGGAAGACAGAGAGGAAGAGAGAAAGATAGACACCTGCAGACCTGCTTCACCGCCTGTGAAGCGACTCCCCTGCAGGTGGGGAGCCGGGGTTCGAACCGGGATCCTTATGCCGGTCCTTGTGCTTTGCGCCACCTGCGCTTAACCCGCTGCGCTACAGCCCGACTCCCCCTCTCTCATTTTTTATCTCTCTTCCACCACTCTCTTTTTTAAATTCCTCAGAGGCTATCCCTTTCAGCCTCAGAGGCTGGAAGAATATTATTATGAAATAGAGACTGACTTGAATTCCATAATACTGATTCATAATTTTATAGTTAAGAATATATTTATAGGGGCTGGGAAGATATCATAACAGTTATACAAAAAAAAAGTCTTTTTGTGCCTGAGGCTCTGAGGTCCCAGGTTCAATTTCTAGCACCATCATAACCCAGGGCTGAGCAGTGCTATTGTCTCTCTCTCCCCCTCTCCATATATTTATATAAACATATCTTTTTAAATTTACTTATTTATTTTAATGATATATATTATTTAAATAAATAAATTTTAAAAGAATATATTTATATATTATGTTTGTTAAACATGAAATCTAAACAAGGAGGATAATTATTTAAAATTCAAATATTACCAGAGTACTATACATTCATCTACCTAATAGTGTTGTGAAATATAATGACCACTCCATGCTGAACTGTTCATATACAAACAGATTTTGTACTTTCCTAGATCTTTAAAATAACGTAACAGATATTAAGCATTTTATGAAATGTTTATTGTGTGGCAGGTACTGCCCTAGGTATTTCATCTTTGCTTAGCCATATAGTAGGTCTGATTATCTTGTGACACTCATAGAGATGAAACAGTTAGGTCTAGGAATTTTGTTAGTTTTCTTGTAGTGACACAATTGCTTGCTGGTGTTACACTATTTGGTCAATACCACATCACAAGCTTCTTTGCTTTATAGGTCACCTTCTGACTGACCCATTCTTTCTTTTATGCTGCCTATGTCTACCGCAGCATTTTTTAAATTTTGTTTTGTTTTAGCGTTGAGAGTTATTCTTGAAGTAACCATGGGAAATTTTGCTCTTATTGAGTCTGTCTTGTTTTATCAAAGTTTTTGAAGAACACTGCCTTGTTACTCTATTTTCATCACATCTTATACATCATAATGGAAACGCTTGATAAAGTACTTAGTAATGTGTATATTAATCTCTCTAGAAGAAAATCTGTATAAGGGAGCTGAGAGCCGGCGCACACAGTTAAACACACACAGTACAATGCAGAAGGATACAGCAAGGACCCCTGTTGAGCCCCCAGCTCCCCACCTGCAAGAGAAATGCTTCACAAGCAGGTATCTATTTTTCTATCTCTCAATTTCTCTCTATCCTATTCTCCTATTGAATGAAAATGGAAAAAAAAAGAAAATCTGAATACTAGAGAGCTCAAATCACTTTACTGAGGGATGCTGTATTCAGGTCATGTATTCTTTTTTAATTTTTTATTTATAAAAAGGAAATATTGGCAAAACCATAGGATAAGAGAGGTACAGCTTCGCACAATTCCCACCACCAGAACTCTGTATTCCCATCCCCTCCCCTGAAAGCTTTCCTATTCTTTAACCCTCTGGGAGTATGGACCCAAGGTCATTGTGGGATGCAGAAGGTTGAAGATCTGGCTTCTGTAATTGCTTCCCCGCTGAACATGGGCATTGACAGGTCATGTATTCTTATGAAGGCCACGTTCTTACCCCCAGGAAATGCTGACTCATTTCATAGAGAATCTTGAGAGATTCTCACTGCTGCCAGACTCTCATTCAGAATGGATGGAATCAAAGAGACAAGGAACAGCTGAAAGAAACTATTACTACCAAACTTTCTATCCAAGAAGTTATAAATGGATTCTTATAACTAATAAAATCAAATTAATAGATAGACTTAAAAATACACATAAAGCAAGCAAGACTTACATAAAAAATGGCACTGAAATATCTTAAGTTGGTAATTTCACTTAATGTCTATGGCATAAGCTCACCCATTAAAAGACAGAGTGTGAGATCATGCATCAAGAAAGACAACCCAACTATATGCTGTCTGCAAGAAAACCATCTTACTTGCCAGAACAGAAACAGGTTCAAAATAAAAGGGTAGAATATCATCATACATGTTAATGGACCACATAAAAGGACAGGAACAGCCATATTGTTCTGACACAATATACTTAAAGATAATTTAGGTGTTAAAGGATAGGAATGGACATTACTTAATGCTGAGGAGATCAATCATCAAGAGTACATAGTAATAATAAATAAATATGCACCAATGAAGCCAAATGTTGGTTCTTTGAAAAATTAAACAAGATTGACAAACCCCTAGCCAGACTCACTAAAAAAAAAAAAAGGGAGAAGACTCAAATTCATAGAATTGTAAATGATAGAGGAGATATCACAACTAACACCACAGAAATCCAGAAAATCATGTGAAATTTCTATGAAGAACTATACACCACCAAGCTAGAAAATCTGGAAGAAATGGAACAATTCCTAGAAGCATATGCCCTTCCAAAACTGAACCAACAAGAAGTACAAAATCTAAATGCACCAATCACAAAGAAATCGAAACTGTTATTAAGAATCTCACCAACAACAAAAGTCCTGAACCAGATGGCTTCACAAACGAATTGTACAAAACCTTCAGGAAACAGTTAGTACCCATACTCCTAAAGCTTTTCCATAAGATCGAAGAAACAGGAACATTCTCTTCCACCTTCTATGAAGCCAACATCACCCTGATACCAAAAGCAGATAGAGACACAACAAAAAAGTAAAACTATAGACCGATATCTCTGATGAACATAGATGCCAAAATATTAAACAAGATCTTGGCCAACCAGATACAGCAGCATATCAAAAAGATTGTTCATCACGACCAAGTGGGATTCATCCCAGGAATGCAAGGCTGGTTCAACATCTGTAAGACAATCAATGTCATTCACCACATCAATAAAAGCAAAGCCAAAAACTACATGATTATCTCATTAGATGCAGAGAAAGCCTTAGACAAAATTCAATACCCATTCATGCTCAAAACTCTACAGAAAAATGGGAATAGATGGGAAATTTCTCAAGATAGTGGAACCCATATATAGCAAACCTGTAGCCAACATCATACTCAATGGACAGAAGCTGAAAGCGTTTTCCCTCAGATCAGGGAATAGACAGGGCTGTCCATTATCACCATTACTCTTCAACATAGTATTGGAAGTTCTTGCCATACCAATCAGGCAAGAGAAAGAAATTAAAGGAATACAGATTGGAAGGGAAGAAGTTAAGCTCTCAGGATTTGCAGATGATATTATAGTAAACATAGAAAAACCTAAAGAATCCAGTAGAAAACTACTGGAAGTTATTAGGTAATATAGCAAGGTGTCAGGCTACAAAATCAATGTACAAAAATCAGTGGCATTTCTCTATGCAAACACTAAATCAGAAGAAGACATCGAGAAATCACTCCCATTCACTGTTGCAACAAAATCAATAAAATACCTAGGAGTAAAGCTGACCAAAGAAGTGAAAGACTTGTATACTGAAAACTGTGAGTCACTCTTCAAGGAAATAGAAACTGATACCAAGAAATGGAAAGACATCCCATGCTCATGGATTGGAAGAATAAATATCATCAAAATGAATATTCTCCCCAGAGCCATATACAAATTTAATGCAATACCCATCAAAGTTCCACCAAGCTTCTTTAAGAAAATAGAACAAAAACTACAATCATTTATGTGGAACCATAAATCACCTAGAATTGCCAAAACCATCTTGAGGAAAAGAAACAGAAATGGAGGCATCACACTCCCAGATCTCAAACTATATTATGATGCCATCATTATCAAAACAGCCTGGTACTAGGACAAAAATAGGCACACAGACCAGTGGGACAGAATTGAAAGCCCAGACCTAAACCCCCACACCTATGGACATCTAATCTTTGATAAGGGGGCCGAAAGGATTACATGGAAGAAGGAGGCTGTCTTCAATAAATGGTGCTGGGAAAACTAGTTATAACATGGAGAAGAATTAAATTGAACCACCATATCTCACCAGAAACAAAAATCAATTCCAAATGGATCAAAGACCTGGATGTCAGACCGGAAACTATCAAATACTTTGAGGAAAACATTGGTGAAACACTTTCCCACCTAAACCTCAAGGACATTTTTGATGAAACAAACCCAATTGCAAGGAAGACTAAAGCAGAAACAAACCAATAGGACTACATCAAATTGAAAAGCTTCTGCACATCCAAAGAAACTATCACACAAATAAAGAGACCCCTCACAGAATGGGAGAAGATCTTCACATGCCATACATCAGACAAGAGACTAATCACCAAAATAATTTTATACAAAGAGCTCAGCAAACTTAGCACCAAAAAAGCAAATGACCCCATCCAAAAATGGGCAGACGATATGAACAAGACAATCACTTCAGAGGAGATCCAAAAGGCTAACAAACATATGAAAAACTGCTCCAGGTCGCTAATTTGTGAGAAATGCAACTAAAGACAACATTGAGATACCATCTCACTCCTGTGAGAATGGCATACATCAAAAAGGACAGCAGCAACAAATGTTGGAGAAGCTGTGGGGACAGAGGAACCATTTTGCACTGCTGGTGGGAATGTAAATTGGTCCAGCCTCTCTGGAGAGCAGTCTGGAGAACTCTCACAAGGCTAGACATGGACCTTCCATATGATCCAGTAATTCCTCTCCTGGGGATATACCCCAAGGATTCCATAACACCCAACCAAAAAGATATGTGTACATCTATGTTCATAGCAGAACAATTCCTAATAGCTAAAACCTGGAAGGAACCCAGGTGCCCAACAGCAAAGGAATGGATGAGAAAGCTGTGGTACATATAAACAATGGAATACTATGCAGCTATTAAGAAAAATGAGCCCACCTTATCTGACCCATCTTGGACAGAGCTAGAAGGAATTATGTTAAGTGAGCTAAGTCAGAAAGATAACAATGAGTATGGGATGTCCCCACTCATCAGCAGAAGCTGAGAAAGATGAACAGAAAGGGAAACTAAAAGCAGGATCTGATTAAATTGAGAGCAGGGCACCAATGTAAAAACCCTGTGGTGAAGGGGAGGGTGGCCACTGGGCTTCCTGGTGCGCGACAGGGGGGGTTGGAGAGGTGGGAGTTGGGGGTGGGGGGATAGGACACAGTCTTTTGGTGGTGGGAATGGTGTTTATGTACATTCCTATTAAAGTGTAAACATATAAACCACCATTTAATTAATATGAGAGGGCAAAAATTGATCATGTGTCTAGAACTTCTTAAAACACAGAGTGAGTCTTTTTAATACATAGGCTGAGTCTTTGATATGTGGACTCTCTCAAAGGCCTAGACCAGCTAGAACAGAAGCAACTGGTAGCCCAGCTATATACAAGATGCTGGGTATTATACCCCAAATCCTAACAAAGGGACTTTCCAAAGTTAACCCAATCACCAAATAATGTGATTATAAGAATAACTATCCATTGCCTTCTTGAACCCTAAGACAGCAGGAGCCTCACATTTCCACTACAGAGCCTATATTTCCCCCAGTCCTGGAACCTTAGGGTGGGGCCCACTTTTCTGCATGCTGCTCTCAATTCAAATCAAATAACATTGCATCTGCCTATCTCAACCTAATCAATGCAACGAGTGCCACGACAACATGCCCCACTTCAGACTGTGTCCAGAGACTTCAGGTGTGGAATGACAACCCTTCAGCCTCATCACTTGGGTGAGACCTTTCCTTTCATAGTATTCTCTAATTCCATTCCAGGGGGTCCACTCCCCAATAAAGTCCCCAAACCTTGATATAGTCCAGGTCCCCTGAGATAGAGCATAGGTTCACACATGCCCATAAACTAGGGCAAAATATTTACCTGAAAGCAAAAGTACACAAGAGCATGCTGGGAATACCCCCCAACACCTCATCCGCACTATTCCAGTCTTTAGGTCCATGATTTTTCAACAGTTTGTTTGGCTTTGTATGTTAACTCTCTTTTCAGCTACCAGGTTCCGGATGCCAGCGAGATGCTGACCAGACTTCCCTGGACAGACGACCCCATCAATGTATACTGGAGCCCCACCCTACTAGGGAAAGAGAGAGGCAGACTGGGAGTATGGATCAACCAGTCAATGCCCATGTTCAGCGGGGAATCAATTATAGAAGTCAGACCTTCCATCCTTTGCAACCCACAACGACCCTGGATCCATACTCCCAGAGAGATAGAGAATGGGAAGGCTATCAGGGGAGGGGATGGGATATGGAGATCGTGTTATGGGAATTGTGCAGAACTGTACCCCTCTTATTCTATGGTTTTGTTAATGTCTCCTTTCTTAAATAAAATAAATAAATAAATATGCACCAAATGAAGAGGCAACAAAATATATAAAACAGCTACTGAGAGAACTAAGAAAATACATCAACAGCAATATATTAACGTTGGCACAACTGAATGCTTCACTTTCCCAAGTGGAAAGATTAGCAAAACAGGCAGTAAATCAATATAGAAACAAGAATTGAATGAAGGAATGGGCACCATGAGATCTACTGGATGTTAGAGCTATACACACCAAATAGTAGAATACACATTCTTCTCAAGTCCACATGGAACATTATCACACATAGATCACATACAAAGCCTAAAAGATAGCACCAATATACATAAAAACACTGAAATCATTCCTGGCATCCCCTGTGATAACAGCAGAATTAAATTAACACTCAACACTAAACAGAAAGATACAGAAATTTCCAAAATATGGAGAATCAACAGCACTCAACTTAACAGCTACAGGATCAAAAAGGAAATTAAAGTGTTCCTGGAAACAAATGAAAATGAATATATGAGCTATTAGAATGTTTGGGACATGCTAAAGCAGTACTAAGAGGGAAACATGTAGTAATAAAGGAATACATTGGGAAATGTGAAAAAACTAAAAAAAAAAAAAGACTCACTGAATATCTTAAGGATTTGGGGGGGGGGAGAGCAAAGGAAACCCAAAGCTAGTAGAAGAGAAATAATAAAAATTAGAGCAGAAACAAATGGCATAGAAAGCAAAAAATAATAATACAAAAGACCAATGAGTCTAGAGTCCTTGAAATAAGGGCAAACACAAAGCAGAACTTGTACTACAGTTGGTGTATTGCACCAAAGTAAAAGAGTCTGGGGTTGGGGAGAGGACTCAGGTCCTGGAACATGATGGCAGAGGAGGACCTAGAGGGGATTGAATTGTTATGTGGAAAACTGAGAAATGTAGCACATGTACAAACTATTGTATTTTACTGTCAACTGGAAACCATGAATCCCCCAATCAAGAAATTTCACAAAATGCTCAAAGTCACTGATGATCAGAGAAATGCAAACAAAATCAATAATGAGATATCATTTTACACTTTGAGGCTTTCATAAAATAGAAAAAAAGAAACACCAATTGTTGAAGAGGCTTTAAGGGAAAGGAACTCTCCTACATGCTGGTGGGAATATAAATTGATCCAACTCAAGCAGAAAAACAGTATGGAGATTACTTATAATAATAGAGATGGATCTACCCTATGACCTTATAATCTTTCTTCTGGGAATATACCCAGAGAAAACAAGTACACTTATCATAAAAGACCTATGCTTACTTATATTCATAGTAGTACAGTTGGTAATAACCCAAACTTTTAAGCAATTCAGATGTCCAATGGCAGATGAGTAGCTAAGAAAATTGGGGTACAAACAAATTGTTGAGCAATCATGGACCCAAAGCTTAGAATAGTGGAGAGGAAGTGTTAGGGAGTTACTCACTGCAAACTCTAGTGTACTTCTGCTTTCAGGTATATATTTTGCAGCAGTTTATGGATACATGTGAACATAAGCTCTCTCTCACAGAAACTGGTGTATATCTAGGTTTTGGGACTTTGTTAGAAAGTGAACCACCTGAGATGAAATTAGAGAATACTATGAAAGGAAAGGTCTCACCCGAGTAATGAAGCTGAAGGGTTGTCATTCCATACGTGAAGTCTCTGGACACAGTCTGAGATGAAGCAAGCTTTGGGTCCATGATTGCTCAACAATTTGTTTGGCTTTGTATGTTAACTCTCTTTTCAATCACCAGGTTCCAGATGCCATCAGGATGCTAGCCAGGCTTCCCTGGATTGAAGACCCCACCAATGTGTCCTGGAGCTCAGCTTCCCCAGAGACCCACCCTACTAGGGAAAGAGAGAGGCAGACTGGGAGTATGGACCGACCAGTCAATGCCCATGTTCAGCAGGGAAGCAATTACAGAAGCCAGACCTTCTACCTTCTGCAACCCTCAATGACCCTGGGTCCATGCTCCCAAAGAGATAGAGAATGGGAAAGCTATCATGGGAGGGGGTGGGATATGGAGATTGGGTGGTGGGAATTGTGTGGAGTTGTACCCCTCCTACCCTATGGTTTTGTTAATTAATCCTTTCTTAAATAAAAAAATTAAAAAAAATAAAATTGGGGTACATATACACAATGAAATACTATGCAGCCACTAACACAACGAGGCCATCTCCTTTGTAATATCTTGGTCATAATTTGAAGGTATAATATTGAGTGAGATAAGTCACAAAGAAAGAGCAATACCGAATGATCTCACTCATACTTGGAACTTAAGAAAAAAAGATGATAGCAAGGGGTAAAAAATAAGATGAAACTTGGACTGGATGTGGCATATTACACCATAACAAAGGACATGGGAAGGAGGGAAAGGAACAACATAAAGGGACATTAGGTTCCTGGTATTAGATGGAAGGAGGGTATCTTAAGTTGGGGGAGCAAGCGTCTCTCAAATACTAATCAAGGGGTGGTGAAAGGTTGTAGCTATTTGTCAAGGACTATATTGTAAACCATTAACCTCTTAATTAAAAGAGAGAGAGAGAGAGAGAGAGAGAGAGAGAGAAGAAGAAGAAGAAGAAAAGAAGAAGAAGAAGAAGAAGAAAAAGAAGAAGAAGAAGAAAATAAATGATGTTTATATTGTTGATTTTTCTCCATAGGATCCAGAGCTTTTTGGAAGTCAAATATTCCCAAGTGGAGAAAGAAATGTACAATTTAATTAAAGGGAAAGGACCCACACAATTCAGAGTCTTCCTTAAGATATTTTAGGCAGAAATCTAGTCTTTCTTTAAACCAAAAGACAGAAAGTCTCACAACAGCTTACTCAGTGGTAATCTTTAGACTGGGTCAGTGACATCTTGTTTTAGGAGATTCAGTAGGTTGGAATAGAAGCAGGAGTGAAAGGTATTTAGCTTGCAAACATCTTTGAAACGTTGAGTCCAAACAAAGCTAACAGCTACATTAAGATTCTCATATGAATGGGAAAGCTATCGGGGGAGGGGGTGGGATATGGAGATTGGGCGGTGGGAATTGTGTGGGGTTGTACCCCTCCTATCCTATGGTTTTGTTAATTAATCCTTTCTTAAATAAAAAAAATAATAAAAATAAATTAAAAAAAAGATTCTCATATGAATTGACCTGTCAATGTCCAGTGGAGAAGCAATTACAGAAGGCAGAACTACATTCTGCACCCCAAAAAGAATTTTGGTCCATAGTCCCAGAAGGGAAGATATGTTAGGGGAAGATGACCGGGGGACTCTGAACCCCCATTCCATCATACTCCAGAGAAAGAAGAGGGAAAAGGAAGGGCAATTGGAAATAGTAATAGGTATAGGTATGACTTAGAAAGGAAGAGAAGGCAGGATCATTGAATAATTGGGTGATATAGATATATAGATGTAGATAGGTAGAAAAAATAGTCAACTCATATTTATAGTAATTATGCAGCTGGAGAATTTTAGGCATTTACCACGGTCCTGAAACTAGACACATCTCAGGGTGGAGAGAATGTAACCACAGTTGATCAGAAGAGGTCAGATGGAAACACACACATATGACATCTCTAGCTAGGACAGTGTCAAGTGCTCCCCCTATCCCAAGCTTCAAGGAACATTTATTTGTAAAACTTATGCATTTCATAATATGTTCAGACAAAACAAAGATCAGAATACATTCCTAAGAGAGAAAACATCAAGGTAAGGGTGCTTGAAACTATTATCCAAATGTCATAATGTCAGGTACATTCTTTTGATGCCATAAGATATCAAGTTTATTCCAGTTATCCCATGCACAATCTCCAGACCCTTAGGGCAGCAGCCAGACATTTTTGGGTGAACTCTGTGGCAATCTAACCCTCAGCTGCCTATGGGAAGAAGTATCTGAAATGTCTAGACTTCACCTTAAAGCAGGATTTTGTGATAATGAAACAGAACCTGAAATCCAGACCTAGTGGGTTATTAGTCGAAGTAATGTGTCTTGTAGACAAATAAAAATTTTATAAACATAGATGCAAAGGTAACAATCAGCAGGATTTCTAATAACAAATATCAGAAAATCTGGGGTCAAAAAACTTCTTCAATACATATCTGTGACCTTGGAAGAACTACTGCAGTTTCCAGTGAAGAAAATGGGTTCATAGAACTCTGGAGGTGGAGGTGGATTTATATCTCTGTTACCTTGTAATTTTGTAGATCTATATTAAATAACTAATAAAATGTTTTTCTTAAACAAAACTTCATCTTAGAAATGTATATATAGCAGATTTTGTTCTAATAAAGCTAGTAGGCAAAAATCTGCATCTTTGCTATTGCCTACCCTCTGAAATGCCATCCTGTAAGGGTTAGGAGTACAGAAGGTGGGGGAACTGAAGACAATTGTCTCGTGCATCACCAGAATTCAAAGAGCATCATGAAGGGAATATTTGTAGTTACAGAAGCTTTAACTGACTCAAATTTGGGGGTGCATACCTATCAACAAATGCCCTCAATTATACTTTCCAACAAAGGGAATGATTTATCCTACGGTAAAGAGAAATTTCCTTAAAGAGAAGGAAAAAATGCTTGATATTGTCACATACAGTTAAGAAACAAGGACAGAAAGGGAAAATAAAAGGTGAAAGTTTAGCTGGATGTGGTGTCCTCCAACAAAGCAAGGGAGTCTGGGAAGGAGTGGAGAGGGCATTGGAGTACTGGTACATGAAGGTGAAAAAGTATGTAAGTCAGTCAGGAGGTGAGAGTTTTTTGCAGACACCTATGATGGGGAGATGAGAGAGATTGTACCCATGTGTCAACAGCTATCTGTAAACCATTAATCCCCCAGTAAGATGGCAAAAAAGGAAGAGGAGGAGGAGGAGGAGAAGGAGGAGGAGAACTAGAAAAACCTCATGATGCAAAGTTCAGTGCTCTAGTCATTGCATCACCTCCCAGGCTATAAATAAAACCTCTCTTGGGAAAAGGGCGGTAGCACAGGGGGTTAAGCACACCACACGTGGTGCGAAGAGCAAGGACTGGTATAATGATCTCGGTTTCAGCCCCTGGCTCCCCGCCTGCAGGGGAGTCACTTCACAAGCCGTGAAGCAGGTCTGCAGGTGTCTTTCTCTCCCCCTCTCTGTCTTCCCCTCCTCTTTCCACCTCTCTCTGTCCTAACAACGATGACATCAATAACAACAATAATAAGTACAACAAAAATGAAAAACAACAAGGGCAACAAAAGGGAAAATAAGTAAGTAAATATTAAAAAAAAAAACCCTCTTAAGCAAAGGATTACAAGAAAACTTAGAGTACTAAGCCATTAATATAAGTACAAAATGCCTTTCTATTGCCTAGGAAGAATACTATTTTTGGAAAGGTTATGATGTAAACAAATAAAAAATTACAATTGCCCCATGAAATTTCTCATGGGTCTCATTACCAACTAGACAAATAAGCAGAACAAAATAAACAATTTAAAAATATGTGTAAAAAGTTTGCCCTAACTCTGAAAATGGGATCCCTTTTAAAAAGGGTATCATTATCTTTAAAGGGAAATACATAGAAGGCTTGCACAAGAATAGTACAACAAATCAAGGAGGAGAAAGGCTTGAACTCAGTAGGATATTTTTACCACTGGGTTGCCAGAAAAGTGATGATGTATTTTTTGCATAGAATAATGTGTTATTATGGCTTTTCTGACAACCCAATATTATGTGCACTCAGTATGGGCTCAGCGACAACCAAGTGGAAAAGCAAAAAGACAAAGTTGTTCTTTCCCCCATGGGACCCTGAGACTTTTGCATGCCAAGCATTTCCAATCACAATTTAGCAAACATTTTATAGCTAGTAATAGTATTATACAGAACACGATATTGTGTGTAAAAGATATCCTGTAAGGAAGCAGATTTTCATAAAAAGGTACTTTATGAAAAAAATAAAGCTGCCTGAAGAATCATTCACTTTAATATTACTATGTATATTGTCAATTATTTAACATATTCATCAAAGCAATAACATCAAAGTGTATGCCTTATCCACAGAAATATCAGAAAGAAAAGAATAGCTCTAGGGAGTTGGGTGGTAGTACAGCCGGTTAAATGCACCTGGTACAAAGCACAAGGACTGGCTTAAGGAACTGGTTCAAGCCCCCAGCTCCTCAACTGCAGGGAGTCGCTTCACAAGTTGTGAAGCAGGTCTGCAGGTGTTTATCTTTCTCTCCTCATCTCTGTCTTCTCTCCTCTCTCCTCTCTCCATTTGTCTCTGTCCTATTCCTTCAACGACGATGACATCAACAATAATAACTACGACAACAATAAAAACAACAAGGACAACAAAAAAAGGAATTAAATAAATATTTTTTTAAAAAAGAAAGGAATAGTTTTCCTTCTGTCTTCTTCATTTCTACAAATGTGAACATAGGAAATTTCTTTACAAATTCTAGTTAATCATTAGCAAGTACTGCTAATAGATATCAAACAAAAAGAGGTATGGGGGAACAATATCAAGTTATAATGTGATGATATGGATATCATCTTAGAATATATAAACTTAAAAGATGATACTAGCAGAATCACAACTCTCTCTCCCACTCTCTTTAGTTTTTTAATAAATGTACCCATTCAACAGTCTAACCCTGATAATAGTTGTATTATTCATTTAGTCATGCACTTACTTATTGCCACCAGGCTTATTGCTGGGGCTCTGTGCTACATGATGACTCCACTGCACCCAATGGTCATCCCCACCCCACCCACTTGCTTCTTAATAGAGGGTGGAAGACAGAGATACGTAAAATAGGGAAAAACAGAGAGGATAAATGCCAACATAACTTAATTTCATTTATTTGCTTATTTATTTTATACATTTATTTAATTTTTAGATATAGACTTAAAGGTACCACAGCTCTGAAGCTTCCTTCAATGTGGTGGGAATTGGGCTCAAACCTGGGTCACACACATGGCAAAGCAGCACACTATCCAAGTGAGCTCTTTTGCTGGCCCTACATAGCTTTATTTTTGTTGTTGTTGTTCATTCTGGCACAGGTACATTATAAAACACACGTAAGTAATTACAGAAAGAAACAATACTTTTCTCTCTTTAATTTTAAAGAAAGTATTCTCATGTTATCACTGAAGATTTTTAGAGCTGACACCAGGAAAATATATGTGATTCCATTATTTTTTATTATTTGAGATGCAAGTAGAGCTCTGCTTTTTTTTCCAAGCTATTTAAAAAATTTTGATTAATAGTGGTTTACAAAACTTTAAGATTACATGGTAAAGTTCCACACCATACCCATTACCAAAGTTTTGTGCCCCACCCTCCCAAAGAGGTTCTCACACAGTTCTCTCTGGCTGTGTTTTTGTAAACTCATGTATTCCAGTTCTCTAGATTCCATTTCTGAGTGAAACTATCAGGTAGCCATCTTTCATCACTTATTTTTCTGAGCATAATCACCTTTAGTTCATTCTATTTTGTCCCAAAAGACATAAAGTCATCTTTTTTTTTTAAATCACAGAGTAGTATTCCATCCATAAAATATACATCCTATAACATCTTTAGCCAGTCATCTGTTGATGGTCATTTAGAGTGACTAACTACACTTTTTTGCAGAGCTCTATGTTTTGTTAGGTTGTACTGCCAAGTGAAAGGAATGCACTTGCCCATGTCACCTGGAACATGTATATGTGACACTTGTGATCTACATTCATGTACTATGGATAGGAGAAAAGACATCTATAAATTTCTAGCTACAGTCAGTTAAAAATGTAATTCTAACTCTCTGGAGATGATTAAAATCTTCACAAGGACAAATTCACATTTTTCAGTGAAGACAACCTATGATGGTTTAATTACTAAAATATTACTGATCAACCTGATGAATACAAATGATTTTAATCACATTTCTTGATCTAAATTGTACTACTCTTTTAAGTTTTTCTTAAGAGACTCCCTTATTCACTATCTTAAAAATCGTAACAGTCATTTCACAATATATTTTCAAAATGACAGTGTCCTTGTGTTATCCAGAACCCCGTCCATTCTTTTTCTTATCACTGGCCATTGAGACAAGAGCTACATATAGAATAACTGAGATATTAGAAATTGTTCTTAAAGTTCTTCAGAGAAGACTGGTAGAGTTCCTTTCCTTTCTAGCTATGGACTTTATTTGCATGTGGCTTAAATCTCTATAGTAATATGAATGTAATTTCTGGCTTGTGACCTCAGAAGAGAAATAATCAATTTCAGTAATCATCTCTAATATACAAAAGCTACTACTACTCGGAAGGAGAGAAAATAATAATCTAAGGGGGTCAGGTGGTGGTACACCTGGTTAAGCAAACACTACAGTACACAAGGACCCAGGTTCAAGCCCTTGGTTCTCCCCCCTCCCCCATGCAGGGGGAAAGCTTCCTGAGTGCTGAAGCAGAGCTACAGGTGTCTGTCTCTCTCCCTATCTCCCCCACCCTTCTCAATTTCTCTCTGTCTCTATATAATAATTCTTTTAAAAAGCAATAATCTACATTTTATTTAAGCAGATCACAAAACTATTATACATGGACATATTTATATAAGTAAATTATATAAAAGTATTCAAACATACTGCAGAAATTATTTTATAGTGAATTTTGAATATGAAAAGCAAACTTAATGTATTTTGCTGATTACAGAAAGCTCTAAGATGAGCTGTTTGGAAAAAATCTTTACCTTTCCCACTGTACTGACTCAATTATATGTACATTATTATTGCTGAACTTATAATAAAGTCCTTAAACATTTAAATACTAAATGTAGTAGGGAATTAGAAATAGTTTCCATGTGATCATAATATAGTTTCTTTTTAAAATTTGCTTAATATTTGTTTATTTTGAATAAAACAGAAATTGAGAGGAAGGGGAGATAAAGAGAGAGACCTGAGATGTGAGGGTGATCTGGCTGCAACATCTATCACCCCACTGATCACAGGGTTAACTGGCTGGCTAGGCAGGTGTCCCTTTTCTGAAGCTGTGTGCTTGGTAGAAGAGGACGGCCTTCCCCAAATAGACACAGGCTGGTCTTCTGTCAAGGGTATATGAGTAGCTGTGCTCCCCTGCTAGAACCTCCAAACCAGCTCTCAAGAGATTCACCTGCAGCACTGCTTCACCACTTGTGAAGCTTCCTCCTTCAGGTGGTGGGTGAGGGCCTGACCCTGTACCTTGAGCAATATAATGTGTGCTTTCTACTAAGTGGCTATAAATAGGAATTTATCTTTACATTTCATTAGATTCAAGTAAGAGTTCCCACAGCAACATCTCAACAAAATAAGCAGGATCTAATCCATAACCTAAAGCATATTCACTAACTTCTAGAAAATGAACAGTTTTCTCTTATTTGTCGATCTAATATGAGTTCCATCACCATACGGCCATTTGTATATTTGGCAGTTGTTTGATACATAATCAATTATTTCTGCTTTCTTGTTATTTTTGAAGTGTAAGAACAATGCCATGTTTCATTATACTGAATTAAGACACAGCAGAGAATGGCATTCCAAATTATTTTAACCAGAGCACTGCTCAGTTCTGGCTTATGGTGATACTGGTGATTGAATCTGGACCTCTGAACCTTAGGACTAAATTCTGTTGTACAACCTCTGTGTTATCTTCCCATCTCTAAAGTGATATAACTATCCAAGAAGGATGCCTATTTATTCACAAAAATTTGTATTCAAGATTATATGTAACTGAGAGTACAGATTACAGGCAGGAGTTTTCTTTAGGCATGCTGAATTCATGTCTGTGTGTGTGGACTATAGCTCTTTTAACTTATATTTGAATGTTAACTTTAGGGCCAACATTAAGCCTTTTACTTACCTAAAATCCTTCCTAGGACAAGCGATTTGACAGCACTGAACTCTGTACCTGACTTCAGGTGGACTTGTCTCCTGGCATTTTCATCAATCTACAAAATTGTTAAATGAGATGCAAACATTTAAATAGAGGTCATTTTATTGAGAAAAAGACAGGAAGTAAAGGTAGTAGGTGAACACTGTTAGTATGATACCAAGGTGTGTAAAAGCAAAATTTTTAAGAGCTAGCCACTTATGAATATGAATATTATTTTCTAAGTTATCCCTGTACTATCCACAACTACCAGTGTACCCCTTCCTCTGTCTTTTTCTATTGCTTCGCTATTCTCCACTGAATAGGAACATTTTACCTTGATACTCTTACACAGTTCGGTAACTATTCTTGACTATTAAAAATTATTTTATTTTATTTATTTTGGAGGTAATCTGGGTTTACAAGACTACATATGTTTTAAAAGTACAATTTCACACCTCAAAATATATTACTACACAACATCCATGGCCAAAGAACCAAGTTCTTTCAAGAACCACCAAAGTCTACAGAACTTCTTCCACTCCTGCAGCCCAATTTCCCCTGCTCCTGACCTCCTCTGAAAACTTTAGTTCTGCAGTTTGAATCCAAAAAGTTTGTTGTCATTTAACTTTCCTTGCTTTGTTTCTATATTTGTCTCCCATGGGTGAGATCATTTAAATTTTTTTTCTTTTTCCCTTTAGTACTTCTTGTAAAGTCAGTTAGTGGTGATTCCTCTAACATTCATTTCTCTGGAAGCTCTTCATCACTCCTGCAAACCTGAGCAGTAACTTGGTTGGGTATTTTTACATGGATGATTAGTTGAGAGATTTTCTAATTCTGCTTTTTCCCCTATGACTCATGTCATTAATTTTTTTATTCAGCTCTTTCAGTCATTATTTACTAGAATTGTAGCTACACAATTTACAGTCATATGAAGTAAATATATTTCATTAGAGTGGTAATACTCTACCCAACAGCACACCATGATAAAATAGTTTTTCCACTTTGAGCCAAGTTAAAAAGGGGGGGTGGAATTTTGGCATACTAAATACCAAATATTAGTCACATGTTGGACAGATTTTTCTCTCTTGAAAAACTTAAACTACCTTTGAAAATCAGCCTTCAATATGTGTAACAGCAGCACTGAATGTTTTCAGCTCATTGAATTTATTATCAAATGCATGCAGCATTTTCTTCATGCTAACAAATAATCATTGAAGTCATTGCATCTATGCAATTCTCTACCCACCTCTACAAAAACCACTCTTTCTTCTCTGTTCATCTTTACATGGTGAAGTTGTCCATCAGCCATGTTTTTAAAATCAAAATAAATGACATCAGGTTCTTGGTATCTATTTAGCTTGTACCTTATCTGCAAACTTCCTAAGAGAGGAAAAATATATTTTAGTTAAATTTGCATGTTAAGAACTACCTGAAAGCTTAAAAGAGTTTTTGTTGTTATAATTTACTTCTGAGGAAAAATAAAAAATCGTACATTTAGATATGCTCTCTCATTAAAATTTCTGGAAATTTGTTGATGGGCAATTGCTCTATTTTCAATATCAGGAACAAGTGTGTTGTTCATAAGCAGTATCTTTCCAAGTCTACTATTAGAATTAATAGTACTCACTAAGTTATCTACAAAGATGTCAATTAATTTTTTATAGGGTGTCTTCTAATTTAACAAAGAAATGTCCCAATGTATAAGTTGGCTTCAAGTGTACAATGTGCATAGTTGGGGTGAATATAATTATTGGAAAATATTACTTTTATTTTGGGGTTCAGTGCCCAAAGAACATTATTTAGCTGAAATGAAATATACATATTTATTAATTTATTCTTTTCATCTTAAAATATATGTTTTTATATTTAATCTGGATATACAGGGGTGAGAAAAACAGCAACCAGTGTTTTTTGTTTGTTTGCTTGCTTCTTTATTTTTTGTGACATGTATTCCAATCTGCATAATATTTCCCTGAAATTGATGTAGCAACATTTCTGATGACTATTTTATTTCTTAGAATGAGAAGCAACAGATTCTTTGTGTGGACATTTTCTTATATACAATGCTTGCTTGTTAACATTCCCTCAGAACCTCTCCATTCTAGTTTAAGGAAACTTGTAGAAAATATTTTTAATGAAATATAGACTTCTATTTTCCAAATTAACCACCGAAGTCATAGTGACATTCATGGGAGTAATAAACTTTTAGGAATAATAAAAATATATTTTAATAAACAAATAAAATCTACATTAAACATGTAAGATGCTCAATATAAATAAATAAATAAATAAATAAAGCTATCTTAGTTATTTTAAATAATCCTCTTACAGTGTAAAGCAGTACTAAAAATGAATACGAATACAGGAACAATTTTTTATAAGCTAGAACATAAAAAAGGATCTACAGTATTACTGATATAATGTTCTAATTCAGTTTTCTCTCTGGCATCTAAAAAGCACTTACCATTTTTGGCGATGATAACTGAAAGATATTCTTTATAAAAGGAGCTCATATAAAGAAGCAAGCTTGGTGCTCGTGTAGTTCGGAAACTAAATTTGATCACTTCTCTGCTCATTTTCATATCACCATGAAAAGAAGCAGCATGGGAGCTGGAATTTTTACTTAAGGAATAATTTTCTTGAAAATTGTAAATCACAGATGAACCTGATCCAAAATGTGCAGAAATTTCTGAAATGACATGCACAATTTATTTTAAAAAGCAAGTACATGACATTTTTTGTTATTTTAATTTTATGATATTAAAATTTTTTAATGAATTATATAGAAACAATTAGATATCCCTAAACCAGAATAAAATAGCAGAAAACTAGCAGAGTTTTCATGATGTCTCCTGCAGTAGCTTTATGCTAGAATTATATTCAATAAATTCACTAGTTAACTACATAAATGAAAGCTAGTATTTCTGAAAAAAATAGAATACATCAGTTTTCCTATAACAAGAAGGAAATTTAAGGGATCTCCTACCTTCTATAATTAACGGGTAAAAAGTTTCCCTTATGCTTATATATGGTCTCATATTTATTGTGCACTACAAAAAGAAAAGTAAGCCTAGGGTTTGTGAGGTGTCACACATGATATAATGCAAATGTTACTATCCATAGGGACCTGGGCTCCAGTCTCAAGTCCCCACCTGCAGGGGGGAAGCTTCTTCAGTGCCTTACCTGTCTCTCTCTCACTCTCCTCAGTTTCTGTTTCAGTCACAAAAGAAGGAAGGAAGGATGGAAGGAAGGAAGGAAGGAAGGAAGGAAGGAAGGAAGGAAGGAAGGAAGGAAGGAAGGAAAGGAGGGAGGGAGGGAGGGAGGAAGGGAGGAAAGAAAGGAAAAGAAAGATGGAAGGGAGGGATGAAAGGAAGGGAGGGAAGGATGGAAGGATGGAAGGATGGAAGGAAGGAAGGAAGGAAGGAAGGAAGGAAGGAAGGAAGGAAGGAAGGAAGGATAAAAGGAGCTGATGGAAACATAGTGGAGTTATTGTGCAGGTAATACCTTGGTGGCAAAGAATAATAATATTTGATAAGCAAAAGAAAAAAAGAAAAAACAAAGCTAAATCTAGCATTTGTATGAGAAAGATGTGGACATTTATATGGCAGTGATCAATGTAAGGAACTATTTATCCCCCTCGTAAATCATTTTATAAAACTATTTTACAGTACACACACCATATATATATATATATGAGGGCAGTATAAGGGGTGATTAATTTTGCTATTTTTCCATAATGACAAAAAAACAGTTATTAAAGGTGACACTTAAAGGAAAATATAGCAATGTATCCCCTCCTTGTACTTTTTGTTTATTTTATTATTTTAGTATCTATATTTTTCATATTCACTACCATAGAAATATGAACTGGAAGTCACTTAGATTGGGACAATAAAGACATCTTCCTGCAAAGAAATCTTAATTCCAATTTCAAATGTGAAAAGCTTCCTGGGATGGGAGCACATTTATGACTACAGGTTGATCTTAAATTTTAACTTTGCTGTATTCTACAGTCATTTATCAGGGGAGATGAGAAACTGTAGCCATATGTCAATAACCATACTGTAACCAATTAACCTGCTCCCAATAAAATTAATGTTTTCCTTATAAAAAGCACATACCTGGAAAAGGTCTCAAAGTGAAAAATTACCCTTTACTTATATGAAAACATTTTCAGGTATTCCCAGAAACCCCAAAACAACCTATCAAATCATTATATCCCAAATCCCCAAAACACATAAAACCTTAAATAAACTAACATATAATAAAAGTATGCATTTGGCAGGGCCATTCTTTGTTCTTGAGACACCACCACCTCTAGAATGACTGCAGCAGAACTAATGCTGAACAATATTTTCACTACCTGGCCTAAAAGCAAAAATTCTCCTTGGACATTATTTGGCTAGTGAATGAAAGTACAAAGGTAGTTTGTTGGGTTTTGTTTGCTTATTTAGTTATAAAACTGAAGTGGTATAAAGAGAACTTGCAAAAAATAAAAATAAAAAAACACAGGGGGTATCTATCTCTAAGTCATGAAAAGAGATTGGTGCAAATAGGTACTTTGCATGCACAAAACCACTGAAAACGACTTTTGTTTGTTTGTTTTTGATTTGAAGTCATACACAGAAAAGAACTGATGCAAGTTTTCTTCCTATTCACTAGGTCACACTTACCTTTGGAGCAGAATGGCCCTGTGAATGCAGAGAAGGTGCAGTCACAAGAGAATCCACTGGCTTTTTCCCTGCATTTCCCTCCATTGAGACACAACTTTCCATAGCTGCTGCAGTGTCCTCGACAACCTGGCTCCACTCCAGGAGTAACCCTGGCTCTTTCTTCCAGGTCCAGGGCCAGCCCATTCAACTGCAGAGACCGAATACATCCCAGAAAGCCTTTTTGTCTGGTGGCCGTTCCACCTAGGAGGGAAATACTGCAAATGGAAACATGTTCCTGGGTGTTTGATTCAGGACTGAAAGAATAAATAAAACTGAGGCCTCACAGAGAATAGCAAAAATGGTGGCCTTCAGAAGAAGGCAAAACTTTGATGAATATTCAAGTCTGGCCACGACTGCACTGGAGGAAAACTTTACTACTGTGGTGCCTTTCCCTCTCTCCCTCTATCCATATGAGGATGTTAGGCTGGAGCAGTGACAAATTGTTGAGCAAATACAATCATTTTTGGAAACAGCATATGTAACAAAATAGCTAAAGACTTCAAAGGAATAGAATGCTAACTTATTTTTTCAAAAGGTGGATGGATTGCATATTTGTTTTCTAAAAAAGATTCAACTTTAAACTCACTTTTGTTTATTAGTATTTCCACTTCAACAAGATTAAGGTTATTTCTTATATTCATTCAAAATAACAGTAAGTATATACTGATATTTTTATGTAGAAATTTAAATTTGACCTATCATATAATTCATTTATCTTCTGTATATTTTAATTCAGTGAGTACTGAAAGGAGTCCTTGAGTTTTTCCAACTTGACAGTGTATTGATATTCCTTTGGTAGTTATTTTTTAATTGAAAAGATGGTCACTGAACAGGAAATTTATTTTTGTCTGGCATATTTCATAGTGATTTTTTTCCCTAAGTGTTTGTTCAGTGTTCATTGATTCAGACTTAGAAAGGTTCTCAAAAAAAGGGGGGGGAGGGCATAAATTTAAAAAACAAACAAAACTAGTGAATTCCCTATTTTTGTATTCTCCTTTTATTCTTTTTTTTTTTTTTTTTCCTCCAGGGTTATCACTGGGGCTCGGTGCCAGCACTACAAATCCACTGCTCCTGGAGGCTATTTTTCCCATTTTGTTGCCCTTGTTGTTGCCCTTTGTTGTGGTTGCTGTTGTAGCTGTTGTTGCTGTTGGATAGGACAGAGAAATTGAGAGAGGAGGAGAGAAAGACACCAGCAGACCTGCTTCACCACTTGCAAAGTGACGCCCCTGCAGGTAGGGAGCTGGGAGCTTGAACAGGGATCCTTACACTGGTCTTTGCACTTCGCGCCATGTGTGCTTAACCCACTGCTGCACTACCCCTTTTATATTGTTTTAACAGATACCCAGACTTAGGATTATTGGATCATGTGTCAGCTCTATCTTTAGCTTCTTGAGGATATTCCACAACATTTTCCAAAATGGTTGTACCAATTTATATTCTTGTGAGCACCGCATTTTAAGAACTATCTAAAATATTTTTACATACAGGTGGACTTCTAAATAAGTTTGTGTCTAGAATATTACATATTAACACTCAGAACTTGACATGGACCCTACTCTAAAAAATAAAATCTCCTGAAGGACAAATAGATGATTTGGGGGTCTTAAAAAGGGATGTATCTTTGAATGTATGACATTGTCTCAATGTTAGGATGTCAATTCCTACTTTGTACATACTAGTTTTCCTAGATCACGCTTACTCCTCTTGTACTTCATTTAGTTTGTTCCTAATCTATTCTGAATTACTCAGAGACTTCTTTTTAATATATACATATGCATATACGTGTAATATACATATATATTATTTTATTTATTTTAATGAGGAAGATACAAAGAGAAAGGCCAGAGCACTGTTCAGCTCTGACTTATGGTGGTGCTGGGGAATGTAACCAGGTTATACATGAGAGTCCTTTGCATAACCATTATGCTATCTCCCCAGCCCTACTTACAGTTTTATCCTAAGTAATTAAATGGTGTTTAAGAAGTTTTTCAGAAGCAAAAATTTCAAAAAGCCAGAAAGATCCTAAATAAAAACTCTACTAATTTTTTTTTTTGTATATTATCAATGTCCCTTCAGTTAAATACACAAGGATAGCTATCATCACACTTCATCTTCAGCACATGGAATAATGCTTGGTATTGTCATGCAATACCTATGTATTATAACTACTTTAATACTGATATATTACACCCATTCATTAAACTGAATTAATTTCTGGATGGAAGTAGGAGAGAACAGCATGGTATTTCAAAGGTTGAAGAAAGAAACACCATTGGACCCGTGGAATATTTGGGCCTCTAAGACACTATGCAGATAAATTCAATGGATAAATATGAATAAATTATTTACATATTTTGGACAATAAATACCATACAGATATTAAAAGAATTCTTGAGAATTATATATCTATAATGTTAATGTCATATAGTATTCAGATTCATAGACAAAATGGTATCTATCCAAATGACTATATGTAGGTTTTTGTACTAAAATGGCTCCTATGTATGTAATCAGTATTTCTTCATGGAAGAATATTAAAGTTTTAAGGCATGGGTCATATTTTCTATCTATAAATTTAGATGTGATATGACATTTCCATTCCAGCTTAAACTGACATGGGAGGGTAGATAGATTTGATTTCATTTCTGAATTCCAGAATAGTTGACATTTTCCTTGGTTCATTCATTTTACAGTCAACATGCTGCCATTCCTAAAACTTATCTTCCCTTATCTCAAGGTCTGTCATATCAAAAATAGTTCTTACCTTAGTTTCACGTCTCCCTAATATTCCACTCTGCCAATTCAACTCAGTAGGAATGTCTAGGGCACAGGCTTCTATCTTTGATGAAGATTTGATGAGCATTCTAGCAGGAGTTTCTTTCCTGGGTCAGGCAGCCTGGGTTTTAGTTTTGTTTAGAAATGTTCTGGAGGACTAGCTGCGGTGGCACCAGGAGTCAAGGTGTATTCCTCCTGTATTTCAAGTTTTAGTACTGTAAATCATGGTATATAGTTTATAGTCCATAGTGACATTAAATCATGGTCTGTTATGCAGTTGTCACTGAAACATCCATAATCCCTCTGATTTAGGGGTTTATCTCAGTTGGCCAATGACAAAATAATAACTTGAAATCCACCGACTATAAATAGTCCATTCTCATATGTTCTGATGTGCTTATTCTTATTAATTTTTGTTTTGTCTTAGTAACAAGATAGAGGCATAGAAATGCCCAGGGGGTAAATGAAGAACTGGTAGACTAAGATAACAACTTAAATTGATCTTTTATTCTAAACCTCCCTCTCCCACTCCTGTCTTCTCCAGACCAGTAGGGAGGGGAAACTCCTATTTTCTTCTATTCCTCAGATCATTTTTCTTTTGTTTGTTTGGATGGAATTTCAGTTCTGAAAGTGTTATTAAACAGCTCTTTGTTGGGTGTAGGGAAATTGTGAAGATGTAGTAGAGCCTGGCAGGGCTTGACCTGAGGGGTGTATCCGTCCTGTCAGTCTCTTTCTACCAAGAGGTTGAGCAGGGGGGGGCACAAGAACCCCAAATTATTGCCAAGTCATATCAGACTCCCTGCCTCACAAAACACCCTGCATTTTTCTACTGCCAGGAGCCTGGCATTCCTTAAAACGTTAAGCCAGCTCCCCCTGCTCCACCCTGCATTCTTTGATACTATGGCTCCTCCTTTTATTATCTACATATCAATCTTCTGCTTTGTCTTACAGATGACTAAAGGTCTCCTTCCTAATTCCCTGCAGTATATTATTAATTCTACCAGTTAAACCTCTAGCAACAGTTGCTAAGGAAGCCCCCTACCATTCCCAGCCCCTTTCACCTTTCCCTGCCCCTTTCCTAACCATATATATGGTATTGTCAAGCCACTTCTGTTTTGGACTTGTCTCTGCCCTTGTCTGGCCTAGAGAAGTGGGCAAACAGACCAAGAGGCTGACACCAACCATTGCAGTTTGTGCCATGTGGCATAATCAGGTGTGCTACCGCCCGACTCTGGGAGGTGCTTGATGAATAAAGATTTGAATTTCCTTGCCTCCACGAGCTTGGTTCCTGGGTCATCTCTGTCTCTCGCATCGCTAGCCCAACAGTTGGACACTGGGTTTGACACTGAAGATAAAGATTCATATGTAATTTCTTTTTCTCTCAAAGAACTCATAAGTTCTAAAGAGATTTATACAAAAAAATGCAATTATTACATGATCTTAATGGTTGAAATAAATATCAGGGGGAAATGAGAATATTAACAGAAATATATATTTACATATATATAATACATGCTGAGATATTACTAATATGAGAAGATCCAAACACAGATTTGCAAACTGAATTTCTTTAGTAATATATTTTTAAATAATTTTTGTTTGCTTATATGAATAGTTTTAAAATATAATTTTAAATGATCAAAAATGCATAATGCCTAAACAATCATTTTTTCATATATTCCTTGAGATTTTTACTTTACCATTCTGTTCCAAGTTGGATATATATATATATATATATATATATATATATATATATATATATATATATATATAATTATTTTATGATGTAACTATTCTGGAAAACATGGCTTATGTAAATAAGACTGCCCTTGAAAGCTTAATTAAAGATTCCAATGCCTTTTCTGGGTTAGAGTATGTCCAATTAAAATGAGCTGCAGTTTGATTAATTGATTCTGGATGTTTCTGCTGAGCTCTTATGTTTAGAACTGTCTTCCAATTAATTTTCTATCAATTTACCTGCCATTCTATATCAGATATAATGAATTCAGGAATTTCATAAACACTGAGTATCTTGTGAAACGGATGCCTAACCTTCCTGTGTGAATGACTATAACTAAATCTGTTGGCTTACATAAGAGTATTGGGATATTGCATCTGAATAACTGTGCCAGGTGCTGAGATGAGAGTGAGTGAGTCCAATCCCTTTAAAAATCACGTTCATGTTCATTACTCTCAGGAAGTTAGCCTAAGTGACAGATGTTACTCTCTTAGAGTATAAGTTGGCTCTTTCCTATGCCAATTTTCTACTACATCTGTAGTGGGAAGACCTTTAATTTAAAATGGCAAATTATTTAAGTACTGTGCTTGAATATCTTTGAGGATTAATTAGGAACAATTGCATAATTTGCCCAGGGATCTTAGAGAAAGAAATTAAGATACCCAAACTTCCACTTAAAATTGCAAGCTATGAAGCTTATCTGGCAAAGTAGAGGGGTTCTTCCTGACCATAATGTGATGGCAGACAAAGACATTTAAGAGCCACAGATCAACTTGGGACAAAATGTGGTGAGCATAGTCTCTCTGTCAAGGGCCTGCACAAAAGGTCACGTGGGAAGGCGCCTACTATACCATTCATGTAATGTAGGTTTGAGACCAGTATCCACCACACTGGGAGAAGCTTCAGTGCTCTAGTGTCTTTCCCTCTCTTCCTTTACTTCTCTCTTCTTTAAAAATATATTTATAAAATGGAAATATTGACAAGACCATAGGATGAGTACAATTCCACACAATTCCCACCACCAGAGCTCTGTATCCCATCCCCTCCCTTGATAGTTATCCTATTCTTTATCCCTCTGGGAACATGGACCCAAGATCATTATGGGGTGCAGAAGGTGGAAGGTCTGGCTTCTGTAATTGCTTCTCTGCTGAACATGGGTGTTAGCAGATTGATCCATACTCATTTTAATAATCATGAACCTAAAGGCAAGAATATAGCAGATGAGATTTGGGTTCTCCATTTTGGAAAAAGCTAGTAGGTCTATTTTAAGTATATTCCAAGGGGCTCATGACTTTACTAATTTTTGCCCGAGCCTTACAGTTAACATGCAGGTGAACCAAAGGTATTATCTAAGGAGATGGTGTCAGAGTTGGGGATAAAAAAATGTCAACACCAGAATGTGAGCTCAAACCTATAGGGATGCAGAAGTTACACAGGCTCCTGAGACGAATATGGGCCCCAGATCAAATTGATGGGGTTTACAGTTTATTTATACACTATTCCCATATTTGGGAGCTACTCTCTTCCCTGATCCAGCTTTCTAGTCCTATTCCCAACTTTGACACCATCTCCACAGACAATAACTTGGGTCTACCTATATGTTAACTGTGAGGCTCAGGCAAAAATTCGTAATATACCAAAAAATATACCTAAAATAGACCTACTAGCTTTTTCCAAAATGGAGATCCCAAATCTCATCTTCTATTTTCTAGCCCCTAGGTACCTGATTATTAAATAATTTATTCTGCTTTATATCTTAATGCTTTTTCCAGATGCTACCATGAGGCCAACCTAACTTCCCTGGGCAAAAAACTTCACGAATGTGTCCTGGAGTGCCAACTCCCCAGGTCCCTACCCCACAAGGGAAAGAGAAAGACACGCTGGGAGTATGGATCGACCTGCCAACACCCATGTTTAGCAGAAAAACAATTACAGAAGCCAGACCCTCCACCTTCTGCACCCCATAATGGTCCTTAGTCCCTGTTCCCAGAGGATAAAGAATAGGGAAGCTATCAAGGGCGGAGATTGAATACGGGCTTCTGGGTATGGGAATTGTGTGGAATTGTACCTCTCTTATCCTATGGTCTTGTCAATATTTCCACTTTTTAAAGTTTTTTTTAAAAATGTTTTTTTATTCCCTTTTGTTGCCCTTGTTGTTTTATTGTTGTAGTTATGATTGATGTCCTTGTTGTTGGATAGGACAGAGAGAAATGGAGAGAGGAGGGGAAGACAGAGAAGGGGAGAGAAAGATAGACACCTGCAGACCGCTTCACCACTTGTGAAGGGACTCCCCTGCAGGTGGGGAGCCTGGGGCTAGAACCAGGATCTTATGCTGGTCCTTGTACTTTGGGCCACCTGCGCTTAACTTGCTGCACTACCATCCGACTCCTCAATATTTCCATTTTATAAATAGATTTAAAAAAATGTTGAACCAGAGCAGTGAAGCTCCAGTGAAAAATGAGAATAAAAAAAAAAAAAAAACTTGTTCTAGGGGCAGGTGGTGGCACACCTGGTTGAGTGCACATATTACAGTGCACAAAGACCCAGGTTCGAGCCCCTGGTCCCCACCTACAGGGGGAAAGCTTTGCTAGTGGTGAAGCAGGTCTGCAGGTATCTCTCTCTGTCTCTCTCTCTTTTTCCCCTCCTCCTTTTAATTTCTAGCTTTCTCTAGCCAATAAATAAATAAAGATAATAAAAAAATTAAAATAACTTGCTCAGCAACTAAGGACTGAAGGAAAAAAGTAGTTTTCTTTTATCATGTATTGACTTTTAGTTCTGTTTTACCCAGCTCTCTTTAGTGAAGATATTGTCTTGCAGAAAAGGTAATGTTTGTTAATGCAGAGGGCTGTGAGACTGGGTGTGGGGGTGGGGAGGGAGCTATAGCTTTGTCACCTTGTTCCTCATTGAGCACTGGGTGGGCCAGATGGTGGAGGACTGTTATCCCTCCCACTCAAAGACTAGCAAGAGTGTCATAGATGTAAAATTCAGACACTTGAGGTGAGTGGTGAAATCATGTTTTAGTGATAGTACTATCAGGGAAAAATGAATCTATTCAGACATGTCAGCGCCAGAACAGTTCTATGATTTGTCCATACTGTGACTAATTTTAAAGAAATAAACTTAGAGCTAGACAGACAATACAGTGGTTATGCAAAGAGTGTTTCATGCCTGAGGCACCAAAGTTCTATGTTCAATACCCAGCACCACAATAAGCCAGAGCTGAGTAGCACTCCGGTAAGAAGAGGAGGAAGAGAAGGAGGAGAAGGAAAAGGAGGAAGAGGAGGAGGAAGAGGAGGAGGAGACGAAATAAACTATTGTTAGTATTAGTCACAATCTCAGAGAGCCATTTGAATGTTAGTTTCAGTCAACAGCCATTAAGGATGACAGAGGACCTAGTGGGGGTTGTATTCTTATGTGGAAAACTGATAAATGTTATGCATGTACAAACTATTGCATTTAGTGTCAAACGTAAAACATTAATCCCCCAATAAAGGGAAAAAATTAAAAGATTTGCTCAAGGGAATGGTAAAGTACATGAGACCTTTCTAGTTTGGTCATTAGAAAAGAGATTTCAAGGAGAGGAGAAAAATAGAACTTAAGTAATGTTGGTATGTTTCTAATTCTACTTCTAAAAACCTTTTCTGTTTCATTTGGTTTAAATCCCCCCTGCTTAACACTGCATTCTATTTACATAACCACTGTATTCTATTTACATAACCACTATTAACAAGCACCACCCTCCCTCCAGGGCATTGGTGGTTCAGTGGTAGAATTCTTGCCTGCTCCGCCCCCTCTCCTTGTCATACCCTGATTTTCACCAGTCACTTTTCTCTCCACCCTCTCTTTGTCGCATCCTGTTGCCACCCTACTGGGCTAGTATATTTATAAGGATAAGATTGTTTGTAGTAGTTAGTTTAGCTTAGCTCGGCTTAGATTGTGCTGCGTCCTGCATGAATAATGAGATACTGCGTACAGCTCAACCATGAGTCCCTGGTCATCTGTTACCCGCCCGTGAAGCCAGCCCGGCGAAAACAACAAAGTAACTGGTAAAAAGAAATGTGACTTTGAAGCTGAAGGGTTGTCATTCCACACGTGAAGTCTCTGGATACATTCTGAGGTGAAGCATGTTAAGGTAGCAATCGTTGCTTTGGTTAGGTTGTGATCGGCAGATGCAATGTTATTTGGTTTGGATTGGGAGATGCATACGGGAAAGTGGGCCCTATCCAAGGGTTCTAGGACTGGGGGAAGTAGGGGCTCTATAGTGAAGATGTGAGGTTCCTGCTGTCTTAGGGTTCAAAAAGAACTCAATAGTTAATATTATCATCACATTATTTGTTAATTGGGTTAACTTTGAAAAGTCCCTTTGTTATGGTTTGCTGGACAGTACCCAGTATCTTGTATATAGCTGTGCTATTGGAAGCTTCTAATCTACTTGGTCTAGGCTTTTGAGAGAGTCCGCATATCAAATACATAGCCTATATATTAAAAAGATTCAGTTTGTCTTTTGAGAAACTTTGAGACATACAATTGATTTCCCCCTCTCATATTAATTAGCTACTGATTTATATGTCTACATTTTGCTAGGAGTGTACATAAACACCATTCCCACCACCAAAGGACTGTGACCCATCCCTCCCGCCCACTCCCACCCCCCACTGGCCCAGGAAGCTACATGCCTACCCCTCACCACTGGGTTTTTACTTTGGTGCCCTACTTACAATTTGATCAGGTCCTGCTTTTAGTTTCCCTTTCAGATCTTCTTAGTCAGCTTCTATTGATGAGTGGGATCATCCCATACTCATCTTTATCTTTCTGACTTAGCTTCATTACTCGGGTGAGACCTTTCCTTTAATAGTACACTCTAATTTCATCTCAGGTAGTTCACTTTCTAACAAAGTCCCATAACCTAGATATACACCAGTTTCTGTGAGAGAGAGCTTATGTGCACACGTATCCATAAACTACTGCAAAATATATACCTGAAAGCAGGACTACACTAGAGTTTGCAGTGAGTACCTCCCTAACACTTCCTCTCCACTATTCCAAGCTTGGGATCCATGATTGCTCAACAAATTGTTTGGCTTCATATGTTAACTCTCTTTTCAATCACCAGGTTCCAGATGCCACCAGGATGCTGGCTAGGCTTCCCTGGATTGAAGACCCCACCAATGTGTCCTGGAGCTCAGCTTCCCCAGAGTCACACCCTACTAGGGAAAGAGAGAGGCAGACTGGGGGTATGGACCGACCAGTCAACGCCCATGTTCAGCGGGGAAGCAATTACAGAAGCCAGACCTTCTACCTTCTGCATCCCTCAACGACCCTGGGTCCATGCTCCCAGAGGGATAGAGAATGGAAAAGCTATCAGGGGAGGGGGTGGGTTATGGGGATTGGGTGTTGGGAATTGTGTGGAGTTGTACCCCTCCTACCTTATGCTTTTGTTCACTAATCCTTTCTTAAATAAAAAATTAAAAAAAAAAAAAAAAAAGAAAAAAAAGAAATGTGACTTTGTATTGCACTGCACTTTGGTAAAGGAGGAATATAATTGCTACAAAAGAAAATTTGACTGAAATAAATACTTGATTATAAAGCTGACATTCTCTTCCCATAATTCTATTTTAGTCTATAAAAATCAAATATAAAGCAAAGATATAAACTACATTATAATGATGAACCTCTGTTCATCAGAACAACCATTATCAATGTGGAAAAAAAATCCACAGAGCAGAAGATATTTATAAAACATTTATCTGAAAAAGACATTCATCCAAGATGCACACAAATTCTTACAATTTTTTTTTTCTAAAAGAAGGCAGCTCTAGAAAAATGTGCAACAGATTAGAACAGGTACTTCAGAAAGGAGGGTATCCAAGTGGTCAGTAGAGATTTGGCAATGTAAAGACATGTGCTTCTTTTATGACCTAGTAATTCACTTTTAAGTTCACACCCAACAGAACAAGCATGTCTCTACCAGAAAATGAGTACTAGGGTTTATTTGAATATCCAATTTTTGAAACTGTACAAATACCAGTCCACATAAAATAAATGCAATCTTTATGCTGGTTCTGCGTTTCCCACAAGATCCCTAGGTGACACCAGTGTGCCACTGAGATTGCAAAACAGTCTCAGCACTTCAATTTGCTTGGTGTCCCACATTAACCTTTGCATGTGGCATTTAACAACTGTTTGCTCTAGATACTAATAAAATATTTGTACATTTGATGCAATTCAAATGCAATGCAAATGATTCCTGAGTTTGTCAGCAGTCTTCACTTCTCCTTCAAGTCCTAAGTCACAAGGTATTGAAGTTTGCCACATTAAAAAAAAAAAAGTCAGTAAAAAAAAATAGAATACAAATAAAAATTGCAGAGCTGGCTGAATGAAAATCAATTCAAGGCTAATTTAAGAGGCTTCTAAGAAAAATGCTGAGTTTACAAACCAAAATAGAAAATGACCACTGTCAATTTTCACTACTTAAAAAATGATGGATTCTCTCTTCTATCATTTTCGTGGTTGGGGGATATTTGTGGGCCAGCGACAATAGCATCAACACTTGATCTTGAATCCTCAGTGTTAACAAGGTCAAGAGAACATATTTACTTTATCAGTTATCAGCATGTCACTAAGTTTATTTTTCAAAGTAATGAATGGTACTCCTTAACAGATGTATGTAATTAAGATACGTTGTGAATCACACACATACAGAAAAAGGATAGAGCAAGAGGAGGAATGATGAGCAAGACCCAGAACCATAATAAAGTGTAAGACTGGAGAAAGATGGCCTACAGAGGACTACAGCTCATCTAGTAGAGCACAGACTTCACCAACCAGGAGGACTTAAGTTTCAGGTCTTCAAACCATCACTTGGAAGCACCTACACAGGGGAGTAGAATAATTCTATGGTCTCCCTCTCTCTCTCTCTCTTGCCCTCTTAAAAAAAAGGAAATGAAGTAAATAATAGGTGAATATAGACTTATTTTTCCCTTGTGTCTGATGTGCTTTATAGCATTCAGTGACTGCAGCTGCCATGCCTCTTCCCTCTAAGTTCCTAAGCTGGACAGCTATGGAGGAATCCAGCCTAGGTAGGAGATAAGACTTTTATATCTAACTAGCACCAGGGCCAAGGATCATGTTCCTGCAGTGTGCCAATGTATGCATTATCTTTGTAACTGCATTGTAAAATCCTATATAAGCCAGTAGTGCTCTTTTGTACACCACTGGTGTATTAAACTCCTTTCTTTTCACTGCACCCAGCTCTGGTCTCCTGTTTGGGGATAATTTCTGTAACAGAAGGGAAAAGTAGAGGAAAATGAGGAGAGGAGAGGAGAGGAGAGGAGAGGAGAGGAGAGGAGAGGAGAGGAGAGGAGAGGAGAGGAGAGGAGAGGAGAGGAGAGGAGAGGAGAGGAGAGGAGGAGTCTAGCAGGAGTAGTGAAATCATTGAGGTATAAAGCTTCAATGAAAACCCTGAGGACAAAAAACAAACAAACTAGATGAAGGATTAACAGAAGGGAAATTATTATTCCAATTATGGTAGAGATTATTTGGAGAAGGGGAGATTTTTATTGCACTGATGGTTACTGTTTCTATCCTATTAATGTTATTTTTTTTATAATACAGAGGCTTTATTCAGTATTTTCTTATTTCTTCACATTTCATGATATCCTACAGTTTAGATCAGTTGTAGATATTTGTTCTAATACTTAGGACTTTAGGGGTTGTTAGATTCATTCTGTTTTATAGTTACTGGTATGAGCTAACATGAGTTAAATCTCTAAGACTATTTATTATTCCTATTTAATTTGCCATGTGTAACTGTTGCCAAGAAGAATCATATCTATCTTATCTATCTATCTATCTATCTATCTATCTATCTATCTATCTGGATAGAGACAAGAAACGGGGAGGCAAAGAGGGAAGGGGCTTGGCTGTAGCATCTGGATAAGAGTCCACATTACCATGCACAAGGACCCAGGTTCTAGCCTCCAGTTACTATATGCAGAGGAACAACTTTATACCAGTGCTGGAGCAGTGCTGCAGAGGTCTCTGTTTCTCTCTCTCCCTCTCTATCCTACTTTCCCCCCAATCTCTCTCTCTCTCTCTCTCTCTCTCTCTCTCTCTCTCTCACACACACACACACACACACACACACATCAAATAAAATAAGTAAATAAATAAGGTTTTAAAAAATAGTGAGAGAAAGACACCTGCAGTATTGTATCACCACTCTAGAAGCTTCCCCTCTTTCAGGTGGGCACCAGGGGATTGAATCTGTGTCCTTTTGCATGGTATCATGTATGCTCAACCAGGTGTGCTACCAACCAGCTCCACAAATGAATCATTTTTTAAAATATGCTTTCCATTTACTTTTACTGATTTTTCTCAGAAGTTAAAGCAATTCTCATGCCTCAGAGTCTCACTCTGAGATGTAAATATACTTTGTGGCTGGCCTTTAGCAGCAAGAGTTAGTAAGTAATGTGGAAAGTACATTAAATTCTTATACATTATTCCATTGTAGTAGTCACTTCTAACAGAGTGCCAAAAACTTTAATTTGGATAAGATATAATGTCAGCAAATATCATCAATGCAAGCCAGGCTATAATAGAACAGTGAGAAAGGGAATATAATGTAAGTCAAAATTATCATATATTCAAGTACCATCATCTAATTTGTACGTAAGTGTTAAAGACAGAGTCTTAAACAAACATACCTATATTATATATATTATAATGATTTGTATTTGTAGTATTGTCAGATAACTTCATTTGGTACTGTAAATATTTCAGAATAATTGTTTCTGCTAAAATTTTTATAAATAAGGTGCATTTTCGTGAGGCTACTAAATGCTAAGATTATTATTATATAGCATATAATAACATTATTGTATAATGTTTGACAAGTAGTAAGTCTTTCTATTTTATCTGGTGCTTATAAAGACTGTTTCCATGAAAATTTAAATGTGTTGATGACTGTTCTTACTATTATTAGTGTCATCACCAGTGTCTGAATTAAAAAAAATTTTAATATGAGAAAATAGTTATTCTGAAAATGATAAAATTATTTGCAATTATACTTATTTCATTTATTTGTCCCAATACCCAAATATAAATCATAGTTGTTATGCACACTTGAAAATACTGATTAGCCATAATTATTTTTAAGATGTATGGGTGAACTACAAAGTAAACTCTTCAACTTGTAAGGGGAATGAAATCACCCTTTAAATTTTTAGCCAGAAATAAAATTATATTAGATTAAAACAGAGACTCCCAGTCACCCAAGGAGTCATCAACTTTGAGAGCTGGCTCAACTCTAACACACTTGAAGGTTTTGCAGATGTGGTAAAAGAGGCTCCTTCTACATCACATCTGACAATGTGCTGGCTGGCACAGACCATAAAACCAAAGAAGCCTGATGTCCTGGTGAGAGTGTGATTATGCAACGAGTGGGATCTCACTGAAGAAGAAGAAGAAGAAGAAGGCAGTTATTTTCTCTGTCTTGAAGAATCACAGGCCTTCTTCAACCTTGTGTAAAGTATGGTTTGTATTATGTTACCTAGAATCTGGGGCCTAGAAACAGCTTTACTCTTGGCTACAGATTAGGACAGAGGAAGAAAACAAGAAAAGCTAACGTCAGGTGAAATCAAAATTTGGAAGTGACATGGCAAATCCTGAGACCTACAGAGAAGTGTGTTTTGCCCACAATAGTATTAGAATAAGTAAAACACAAATAATTACCAAATCCACATTAAAATATATTCTAAGATATTTTTCATTTTGCTCCTAGAGCCCACACCACCATATTATCTTTTGCAAAGACTGCTATAGCTTGCTTATACCTCATTCCTTCCATTCACAAAATAGACAGTAACTGTTGAAAAATTTAAGTTAGGTAAGACACTCTTCTGATCCCTTAAATAATATCTCAGTTCTTCAAATGATTCACTGCTCCAGTCACACTGACTCTCTCCTTGCCTTTTGGTTGCTTAGAGTTCACTGCTCTCCCACCTGGAGTGCTCTTCCTTTCACATGTTCACAGGCTCCTTCTTCTGATTATCTGGCCTCTCTGCAAATGTAAGACCCCCAGAGAGTAGCTCCCTGACCATTCTACCCTCCAAAAAAGCCCCAAACCAAAACCAATACCTCTTTGCCTGACACTGTATTCTATCTTTTTTTTTATATGTGTTATGTATGCCTGCATGCAAACACACACACAATATATATTATTTATTTATTATTATATATATATAGTGTTGTATGCTTTTTAAACTATTTTATTAGCTGTCTTTCACAATTTCCATGGAAATATACTCTTAGGAAAACAGAGCACTACTTCTTAGTCTTTTTAAGTACTTCACTAAATTTTCTCTAATTATTACTTTTTTTTTTTTACCAACTTTTTTTCATTCACCTTGAAATAAGCTAGTATAGTCTTTTAATTGTAATTTAACTCCTGGTACATGATGGAAAAGGACCTAACTTGCAAGTGAGAGTATTTTGCAGCCACCTATCACAAGTTGATGAAGCAATTAAGCCCATGTATCAGTCTATACTGTAAACCATTATGCCCCCAATAAAATGCTTAAAAGCAAATAATAAAGGAAAATAAAAATGAAAAATGGTATTTTATGATTAATTGATTAATTTTTATAGCTTTATAATGATTGACAAGACTGTAGGATGAGAGGGGTACAATTCCACAAATTCACACCACCAGAGTTCCACGCCCCACCACCTCCATTGGAAGCTTTCCTATTCTTTATGCCTCTGGGAGTATGGACCCAGGAACATTTGATACTGCATTTGTTGACCTCAGCCAAATCAATGGAACCAGTATCACTTCAACATGTTTCACACTGGATGGTGTCTAGACATGCCAGGCGAGGGATCTCAACCCTTCAGATCCATTACTCTGGTGATAACCTCTCCTAACTCATAGAACTCCTTTTTTCATTTCAGGTGGGGCACTTCTTAACAAAGTCACAGAACCTAGATATAGACCAGGGCATGTGAGAGAGAGCACATGTGTACATGTATCCATAACTTAGGGGAAAATATACCCCTTAAAGTAAAAGTGCACAATAGTAGAAAGACCTAAAAAAGACATTATAAAGTACTTAATCAAACAGTTTCTACTTAGATATAGATACTCTCCTCAGCTACTTTCTATTTCACTTTCCTCAATCACTCTAAGGCTACTTTTTCAGATAAAATAAAGACTACAAAAGCTGGATAAGGGCAAGAGACCAGCATACTTTAATGATGGCTCTTTTGGGCACTACCAGGCCACCCCACCATCTGGAGCCCTATTCAGGAAATCCTGGGAATTCCACATAGATATGATGGGCCTAGACCTCTAACAGATCCCTCTCTCCAGCATCGCTGGTCATCTCCATCAAGAACAGCATTGTGGGCCCTCTTATAGGCCTCTGCAGGACCTTGCCTTCAGTGTGGGTCAACAATGGTAAAATGGGAGACAGGGTCACCATACTCTACCACTTGAGGAAGACTGGTACTGAAATAAGTGCAGCCTAAAATGTTCCTAGCTATGACCACAGAAGGCAAGCTCAGACCTAAAGGGATGCAGAGGTTACACAGGCTCCGGTAATAAATATGAGCCCCAGATCAGATTGATGGGGATTAAAGCTAACAATATTTATATACTTTTCCCATATTTGGAAGCTACTCTTTCTCTGATCCAAATTTCTTGTCCTATGTCCAATTTTGACACTATCTCCCCAGACAATACCTTTAGCCCACCTGCATGTTAGTTGTCAGGCTCGGGCAAAAATTAGTAAAGTCATTGGCCCCTTGAATATACCTAAAATAGACCTCCTAATTTTTCTAGACCCTAACTCTCACCTGCTATATTCTTGCTTTTAGGTTCCTAATATTAAACAAATTTGTTCTGCTTTATATCTTTATGCTTTTCAGCCACCAAATTGCAGATGCTATCATGACGTCAACCTGACTTCCCTGGGCAGAAGACCTCACCAATGTGTCCTGGAACTCCATCTCCCCAGACCCCTGCCCCACTAGGGCAAGAGAGAGACAGGCTGGGAGCACCTGCCAACACCCATATCCAGTGCAGAAGCAGTTACAGAAGCCACCTTCTGCACCCCAAAAATTATATTTTAACTTCCACTTAATCTTCCTATAGGGAAAAAATACGCCAGCTAGAAAATAAATTCCGACTTGTTTGATATTAATGTTTTAAACTGACAAATTAATATTTTGTACTGTAAATATATTGTTTCATGAAATTTGTTGGAGTCCTTCCATAAGAATATAGCTCATTTTTATAGAGGGAAAATGTAAAATAATCCCCTCATTGGGACACTTGCCAGTCTTTCTTTTAATTTCATGTCAATTTACTCAGTTACCTTGGCATTATATAGATGTAACAATTTTTTCATGAATTTTTCTTTTTGCCTTTTGTTATTTAATTTTCAATGACTTTGACTTAACATTATGAAGACTTCAGCTTTTAAAAGTTTCAAGTGATCATTGATTCTGAACACATATGAGAATGTCAAAGTGTAATCAATTGCCTCAGTACATATGAAATTTCTTAGTTCCTCATTAAAATTATAATACATGATTGGTGGCAAAAGACTCAAGTCTGTTGCAATACACTTTTTTGATACCAAAATAGTATTTCTATCCTTTCCAACTACCTGAAATCAAAGTAAGGCCAAGATTCCTCTCAGAAACAATATATGACTTCCATTTCTATGAAGTCAAAATTCACACCAAGGATGAAAGGTCATGCACAGGCAAACTGCAGTGGATTTCACTGAAAAATTCAAGGACTGTTTTAGCTTTCTCAATTTCCAAGAATAGGATGGCTATTTCCAACTACTGACAGGTTTTAAATTGTCATACCTTTTGTTGTAGCACTTTCTCTCTCTCCCTCTCTCTCTCCCTCTTTCTCTCTCTCTTGTAATTCAAGAAATATCTATGTTATTTTCCTAACTGAAGTCCTAGCATATTATTAGAAGGAAAAATATGCATTTCTTCTTTGTGTTTTTATTATCTTCATACACTTAAGTAAGTCAGTGGAGATAGCATAAGATCATGATTACATTGACTATTACAATGTCTTATTCAGAGAAGTTGTTCATTAAATATGTATTGAGTAAAAGATCTTTCTCTACAATAAATGATGTAGAATAATGAGTACATGAATTCATTAGGAATTCCAAATATGTTTTAATCAAATATGTCACAAATAAGCTTCATTCTTTGTATTGAGAGTTAATAAGATTGCTAAGCAACAGAAGGTATAATAGGGATCTGAGGAATTTGCTCTAAAACCTAATTCTTTTTTTTTTCCCTCTAGGGTTATTGCTGGGGCTTGGTGCCTGCACTATGAATCCACTGCTCCTGGAGGTTAATTTTTTCCATTTTATTGCCCTTGTTGTTGCCCTTTGTTGTGGGTGTTGTTATTGTTATAGTCATTGTTGCAGTTGGATAGGACAGAAAGAAATTGAAAGAGGAGGAGAGAAAGATAGACACCTGCAGACCTACTTCACTGCTTGCAAAGAAGCAACCCCCCTGCAGGTAGGGAGCCAGCGACATGAACTGAGATCCTTAAGCCTGTCCTTGTACTTTGTCCCACATGCACTTATCCCACTGTGCTATCTCCCAACCCCCTAAAACCTAATTCTTAAATGTTCTTGAAATACAATGTCTGATAATTTATAATTTACCCTGGTTTTATAGAGTTGTTGTATCCTTATTTACATTAAAATATATTAAAGTGATCAAATGAGAGACAATTCCTAGAACTACATAGTTGATTATTTCTGGAAAGTAAATAGCCAAAAAGCAAAATAAACATCTTAAAGAAGTCCATTGTAGTGTTTATAAATACCAAGTAAATGTATTTAGATAATTAAAGAACTCTGTCTGAATATAAACAAGAAGTAAGTGATGAGAAGAGAACTGATTCAAATTAGTCAAAATGACAAACAGCAACAGAACTGGTCAAACCATGGACTTTATACATTTTGCTCCAGATTTTCATTTCATTTTCTTTTCTCTTTCTTTCTTTCTTTCTTTTTTTCTTTTTTTCTTTCTTTCTTTCTTTCTTTCTTTCTTTCTTTCTTTCTTTCTTTCTTTCTTTCTTCTTTCCCTTTCTTTCTTTCTTTCTTTCTTTCCTTTCTTTGTTTTCTGTTACTGGCCTGTTTTCAATTAGGGTGTGGGAGGGAGTGGGCCAACAGGATGTCATTACCTGAAATTCCAAAGATTGTTCCTCAGTTTCCCTAGAAACAGAGTTAAATATCTCTAATATGATATTTTAAAAATCAAGTTAAAAACAAAATGAACAAATCCTAACATCTTTAATATTAGCAATGCAGGTTAGGTATTCGTCAACATAAATTTCAGTATCTTTTACTAGTGACTTTCTTTTGAAAGAAAATCACTTCAAACACCCAAACCTCAGTCATCTCATGTAAAGTGGAGTTAATACCCATTTCACAGGTTGATTATAGAGAACGGATAAAATGCCTGCCACAGCTTGAAACATAGATTCTCAATAAATGATAGTTTGCCCTGTTAATATTATTTCCATGTTTGGAGTTATTTTACATTGGTTTGTCTCTGTACTTGCATCACGCAATAGAATGACACTCTGTCTATAAACAGAACTCACCCACAAAGAGTTGACTGTTGAGCTGTAAGAGGACATGCCCATCCGCTGGAGCTGGTTGGGTCTTTGATGGGAGGTGGTCCACCTGAATGGATGCTTCTTTCATGTTCCTTTCAACCTTAACATGATGCCACTGGTTGTCATTAAAGTGTGTAGGTGACTGCACGGAGATCTCCAAAGGCCCATTTCCCACATCAAATGAAAAAGCCACTACTGCTGGAGCTGGAAATATTGAATATGAAGATTGACTCTGTCAGTTTATGTGGTGGAGAGTTGAATCTTCACTAAGCTTAAGAAGAACACCACAACACAGCAATCACTAAATATAGACATAATGGTTAAACTCTTATGGAAGGAATCCATGACATTATATAGAGTAAATGTGGAATTAGATTAGAGTGCATTTTTATTTTTGAAAAAAAAAATTTTAAGATAGGCATATTCAGTTTTCATATCCATAAATAATAAAGTTATTTTTATCTAGGACAATAAAATTAAGTAACATTTGATATTTTAGAGATCATGTTTCCTAATAATTCAAAATGTATATAATTTAAAAAGCTTGTACTATATATATATTAGCATTAACATGCTAAGCAATCAAAGGATATCAAAATACTATTCTGAGTTAATTAAGTAACTTGGTAGTTAACTGATAATTTATTCTTTTAATTATTTGATTTAAAACATTTCATAATTGGTTCTAGAGAATATCAATGCTCTTCTAAATTATCATATGTCTAATTATTTTCTTACAAAACTGTTAACTTTTTTTCACAGAATTTATCAAAAGGGAATAATGAATAGATTTGGCTGATAAAGCAAAAACCTAGTTTTTTAAAAAATTAGTTAAATGATTTACTACTAAATAGAATGCCACAGATTTCTCTGGAAAAAGACTCACAGCACAACTCTATCCGTATAAAGTCGGTAATTCCCAGGTTCTCTAAAAATACCCCAGATGAAGCTGTTGTCTTAAAAAAGAAAGACACATCAGCACTAAGCTCTCCGTGGAATGTAGGAAAATGAAGGTATGAAGCTTCAGTATTGAAGGAAGCTGAATTCCAAAATGACCCTGTTTAAAAGAAAAGGAAAAGATAAAAAATAAAAAAAATTATGAAATAAAATTAGGACATAAACTACATTCTTTGCTTTAGCACTTTACTATTAAAATATTGATAATTTATACAAACTTGCTTTCCTTTTTATCTAGTTACCATATGACATATAAAATATTAACATATTATTAAAGCTTTTTACAAAGACCAAAATCCTGAATTCTTTCCAATATAGAAAAGGCGTGTTCTCTGAAGAAAAGGTCTGAATGTATATATATATTTTTTAAAGATTTTATTTATTTATTAATGAGAAAGATAGGAGAGAGAAAGAACCAGACATCTCTCTGGCACATGTGCTGCCGGGGATCAAACTCAGGACCTCATGCTTGAGAGTCCAAAGCCTTATCACTGCGCCACCTCCCGGACCACTGAATGTATATTTTATACAAGAAAAACTGCCTCAGCCTATACAGCATCTTCTGCCCAAGTAAAATAAGGATATTTCAAATATTGACTAATAGGCTTAATTTTAACTTGAAACTTTAAATATCGACATTACTTTAAATAATGAAAACACCTAAGAAACTTAAGGTGTTTTATGTTCTTACCACTTCTAACACGCACACCTCACACTCATAATCAATGGTTTTATTAATAGGCCTTGCAATCCTCTAAACTGAGATTGGCAATGAAAATATTATCATCTCATTAAAGATCAAAATGTAACTTATTCTGTGCCATGCCAATCTCATAAGATAACTGCTCTTTTCCTTTAAAATCATATTTTCCTTTGCTTATAAAAGTAAAGGAAATAAGTAGTTGGAAAGGGTTTCTTAAGTTTTAAGATGCTCAAAATAAGAAGAAAATATCTGAAAAGCTGGGGTATAAACTGAAAGGTCTAAAATCTTATGTGGACTAAAAAGTTAATCACATTTTTTTTTCACAATACAATTTCTTAACTTTCTCTTCAACTTTTTGACATATCTACAACTTTCCTTCTGAAGAAAATAAAGCATCCGGGCCAGGTGGTGCACCTGATTGAGTGCACACATTGCAATGTGCAAGGACCTGGGTTCAAGCCCCCAGTTCCCACCTGCAGGGGGCAAGCTTCCAGAGTGGTGAAGGAGTACTGCAGGTCTCTCTCTCTCTCTCTCTCTCCCTCTCCCTCTCCCTCTCCCTCTCCCTCTCCCTCTCCCTCTCCCTCTCCCTCTCCCTCTCTTCTCCTTTCTCTCAATGTCTGGCTGTCTTTATCCAATAAATTAATAATGGTAATAACAAAATTTAAAAAAGAAAATAAAGCAACATGGGTCCTATATAGAGAATATACTGGAAATAAAATATAAATGCCATGGGATGAACCAACAAGAGTGAAATTCAACTAGATATATTTGTGGTGGTATTATCAATGGGATGAAGTTGCATGCTACTGTCATTAGCATGTTCTTGACAAATTAAATGTTTGTAAGTATTTAAGAATATATATATCCTTGAATTTTAAGCATCTGCTTCCACATGCACCCACAACACTGAATAAAATTCTATCTAAATTACCTTCCTGGAAGAAAGATTTATTGATTCTCTGAAGTTAGAACAGAGCCATTTCAGAACAACAGTTCATTATGTTAGCAGAGAACAGATACATAGTTTGTGTTAAAAAAAATGTGTTAAAAAAATCACAAACTTGGAGGCTGGGTGGTATCGCAGCGGGTTAACTGCACATAGTGTGATGCACAAGGACTGGCTTAAGGATCCTAGTTCAAGCCTCTGGCTCCCGACCTGCAGGGGAGTTGCTTCACAGGCGGTACAGCGGATCTGTGGGTGTCTATCTTTCTCTCCTCCTCTGTCTTCCCCTCCTCTCTCGGTTTCTCTCTGTCCTATCCAACAACAACATCAATGGAAATAATAACAGTAAGAACAACAATGACAATAAGGGCAACAAAAATGGGGAAAAAAATGGCCACCAGGAGCAGTGGATTCTTGGTTTGGGCATTGAGCCCCAGTGATAACCCTGGAGGCAAAAAAAAAAAATCACAAACGACTCAGCTTCTACAAGTTTTTTAGATTTTTTTTCCCTATAAATTCTGAACCAGACAAACAGTGTTTATATCTATTTTATTTTTTATGGTTTTTACCATGGACCTAATTCAAAACGCATATGTCAACAATTTTATAGTTGAATTTAGACAATTTATTTGGCTGAGAATATATTTTGAGCATTCCACGCACAGCCAAATGAAACTGTATTATTGAAGTATGTCAGGATGATTCCTTACTTCTTTTACAGTAATTTCTGTGGTCAGATATTTTAACCTCTAGGAAAGGATGCAAGAAAATACAAAATGTCAAGTCAGGACAATATTTGTGTCCTTAAAAGTTCATTCCTGCCCTATTTTTAGAAATAATTATTGCTTTTTTATTGAAATGTTTCAAGAATATCCATATATATGTGTGTGTATATGCCTATATAGAAATTCAAATAAAATGCAGCTTTAAATTATGAAATATTAAGTTTTACCTATTTTTTCTTATTAGAAACAACATTCACATTTACTTAGATGTCTAAATTTATATTATTATATGTATACCATTTCATTTGTTTCATTTTTATATCAAAACGAATCCCATAAAGCATTATATAGAAGACTTCAGGGAGCTGGTTGAAACAGAGCAACAATTTTCTGAATTTCTGTTATCTTTTAATGAATGTTTTATAATAATGAAAACAATTCATTACTTCAAATTGCTTAAAACACTCTTAAACCCAAAATAGTACTGATTGCATCTAGTTAGAAAGCTTTTCTTCACAGATCCACAATATGTAAAAAAATATATAAAGTAAAAACATTTTATTGGACTAAGAAATTATTGTTCATTCAACACAATTATAAAGAAAGCAAAGGCCAATATCAAATAATTTTAGTGACCTAAGATATCTCCGACATTTACAGATTGTGCTAAGAAGCACCCAGGATATTCTGGGCTGCCCTAGAGTAGAGGGCAGGAAACCATAAATCTTTTGAAGAATTCCTGGCTGAGTTGGTTTAAAAATCCCTAAGCAGCATACATAGCAGACCTGAATGCAATCAGTTGCTGCCTCTATTACAAAAGAGAGCGACTTGCTTTTATCATCATAACAAAATCAAATCATTATGTGGTATTCCTAATGATTTGAAATTGAATGCAATACAGTTGTCCCTCAGTCTCTATTGGGGAACTGGCATGAGAATCCCTATGAAAACTAAAATCCACAACTGCTCCATGTCTGTTGTAAAAAAAAAAAAAAGGTATAGCATTCCCCAAAACCTTTGCTTATTGCCTTTATTCTTTAAATAATCTCTAGGTTATTTATAAAAAATCTAATGTTAATGTAGATGGTTGTTATACTATATACCATAAGGAAAATCATCAAGAAAAATATCTGCATATGTTCATTACAAATGCAACCATCAATTATAGTCCTAAGTATATAGTATACATTTCAGTTTGATGTTGGTTAAATCTATGGACATGTAATCCTCCATTACTGAGTATCTACTATAGGTACTAGGAATCAGAAATATTTCCAAGAATGCTAACTTTTATCTTTCCAGAATTAAAAAATAAAGTAAAATGACTAATGGGATTCATTTGTTCCTTACATAGAGGAAGCTGAACGATGTGTAAAGTAAAACAAGTACAGATAGAAAAATTAAGTTAGTAGAATGCTAAGATTATTCATAATTTTAAAATATATTTGTTTTACCAAACTTAATAGAAATTTGACTAGCAGTGGTCTCCTATAGCTGAGGAGAGGACAGGGATGAAGAGGACTAGAGTTCTTTTGGGGGCTATGGAGAACTCTCACAAAGCTAGACATAGACCTTCCATAAGACCGAATAATTCCTCTCCTGGGGATATACCCCAAGGATTCCATAATGCCCAACCAAAAAGATGTGTGTACATCTATGTTCATAGCAGCACAATTCATAATAGCTAAAACCTGGAAGGAACACAGGTGCCCAACAGCAAAGGAGTGGCTGAGAAAGCTGTGGTACATATACACAATGGAATACTGTGCAGCTATTAAGAACAATGAGCCCACCTTATCTGACCCATCTTGGACAGAGCTAGAAGGAATTATGTTAAGTCAGCTAAGTCAGAAAGATAAAAATGAGTATGGGATGTCTCCACTCATCAACAGAAGTTGAGAAAGAAGAACAGAAAAGGAAACTAAAAGCAGGATCTGATTAAATGGAGAGCAGGGCACCAATGTAAAAACACTGTGGTGAAGAGGAGGGTGGCCATTGGGCTTCCCGGCACAGTGGAGGGTGGGGGGGCAGAAGTGGGTGGTGGGGATGGGACACAGTCTTTGGGTGGTGGGAGTAGTGTTTATGTATAATCCTATTAAAGTGTAAACATTATATAAACCACTATTTAATTAATATGAGAGGCAAAAAACTGAAGATATGTCTAGAACTTCTTAAAATACAGACTGAGTCTTTTTAATACATAGGCTGTCTTTGATATGTCCTCTCCCAAAAGCCTAGACCAGGGAGAACAGAAGAAACCGATAGCACAGCTATATACAAGATGCTGGGTACTATACCCCAAACCCTATCAAAGGGACTTTCCAAAGTTAACCCAATCACCAAATAATGTGATGATAACAATAACTATCCATTGTCTTCTTGAACCCTAAGACAGCAGGAACCTCACATTTCCACTATAGAGCTTATATTTTCCCCAGTCCTGGAACCTTACGGTGGGGTCCACTTTTCTGCATGCTGCTCTAAATTCAAATCAAATAATATTGCATCCGCGGATCGCAACTTAATCAACACAATGAGTGCCACCCCAGTATGCTTCACTTCAGACTGTGACCAGAGACTTCAGGTGTGGAATGACAACCCTTCAGCTTCATCACTCGGGTGAGACCTTTCCTTTCACAGTATTCTCTAATTCCATTCCAGGTGGTCCACTCCCCAATAAAGTCCCCAAACCTAGATATAGTCCAGGTCCCCTGAGATAGAGCATAGGTTCACCCATGCCCATAAACTAGGGGAAAAATATATACCTGAAAGCTGAAGTACACAAGAGCATGCAGGGAATACCCCCAACACTTCATCTGCACTAGTACAGTCTTTAGGTCCATGATTGTTCAACAATTTGTTTGGCTTTGTATGTTAACTCTCTTTTCAGCCACCAGGTTCCGGATGCCAGCGAGATGCTGACCAGACTTCCCTGGACAGATGACCCCATCAATGTGTACTGGAGTGCCACTTCCTCAGAGCCCCACTTTACTAGGGAAAGAGAGAGGCAGATTGGGAGTATGGATCGACCAGTCAACGCCCATGCTCAGCGGGGAAGCAATTACAGAAGCCAGACCTTCCACCCTCTGCAACCCACAACGACCCTGGATCCATACTCCCAGAGAGATAGAGAATGGGAAGGCTATCAGGGGAGGGTGTGGGGTGTGGAGATCGGGTTATGGGAACTGTGTGGAATTGTACCCCTCTTATTCTATGGTTTTGTTAATGTCTCCTTTCTTAAATAAAAAAATAATTAATTAAAACTGTTCTAAAATTAATTGTGGTAGGGCCATCAAGTAATACGCCTAGTAGAGTGCACATAATGCCATGTGAAAGGACCCAGGTTCAAGCTATAGGTCCCCATCTGCAATGGGAAGCTTCATGGGCACTGAATCAGTGATGCAGGTGTCTATCTTCCATATCTTTCTCAATTTCTTTCTGTCTCTATCAATGAAAGGGAAGGATGGAAGGAAGGAAATAAGGGAGGGAGGAAGGAAGGAAGGAAGGAAGGAAGGGAGGGAAGAAGTGGAAGAGAAGAAAGGGAGAAAGGAAGGGTAAAAATGGTAACCAGGAACTATGGATTTGTAGTATAGGCACTGATCACAAATAATAACCCTGGAGTCAACAACAAAGAAAATAATAAAATCAGTTGTGGTAATGGCTATACAAAGCTTTTTGAGTATAGCAAAAATCCCATTGACAGTTCACTTTACATGAATGAATTGTATGGTACATAAATTATGTCTCAGTAAATCTGCTTAAAAGAGAATAATATTTCCCAAAATATATTTAGCTAATTCATATTACTAGTAACAAGATATGTATGACATTGTTCATGATACCTTTATAAATAGATTCATAATTGATATTTAAGAATCAATACCTATTTAGTACATAAAACTTGACAAGTTTGGCAATACTACCTTCTTATCTTTTACCTACAACTAGAAGGGGGTTATTGAGAAGGATAAACACCACAGCACTGCCCCAACACTCATAGAACCTCCTATGTATGGCACTCTATGTGGTAACCCTGAGCCTGATCCCAGTGCGTGCTCTACTGGATGAGCTACTTCCTGGTTTCATCATGACCCTTATTAAAAGTGAAGTGAAATAAAGAAATCCCAATGCAAGGGGTAAGCTACTAGTCAAATGATCTTTCTGAATGTGTAAGAACTGTATTAAGAAAGCTAGAAATAAAGATTTCTTCAATTAAAATTTTTACTTCAGGACAAAAATTTTTGTGCAGTTGTAAAAAAAATCATACAGAAAAATCATGCAGCCTTTCACCTACATTCTTCTAATCATGCAATTGAAAAATTATAGTACAATATCAAAACCAGGAGGCTGACATTTAGGTCACTGAATCCAGTGGTGCCACTAACTCAGATGACACTGAGTCAAGATGTAAAGGAAGGGGAGCTCAATGACAAAGCACAGGATTGTGAAGCATGAAGCCCAGGTTCAATACCCAGTAGTCTTATCCAAGAGCTGCACAGTACTCTGGCCTCCCTCTCATTCATTTAAAAAAACAGAGAGAGAGAGAGAGAGAGACATCCACCACCCCCTTTTCCAATAAAGTAGGAAAAATTTAAAAAAGAAAGAAAGAAAGAGAGAGAGGAAAGAAAGAAAGAAAGAAAGAAAGAAAGAAAGAAAGAAAGAAAGAAAGAGAAAGAAAGAAACTAATAACATGAACTTCATGAATGGATCCATGGGGAAAAGATATTAAGAAGTCTAAAATAAACTATTGCTTGTGGTGAAAAATTAAATAAATAAGTCCATAAAAAAAAAAAAAAAAACCTCAGGGACAAGATAGTTTATCTGGGAGGCAGTCTGCTTTACCATCCATGTGTGACTCTTCTCCAAACACACTGGGGGAAGTTTTGGTGTAATATTGTCTTTCCCTCTCATCCCCTCCACCTCTTTCTCTTTCTAGTAAAAAAAAAGTCTGCCCAGGGGGCAGGGCAGCAGCGCAGTGGATAGTGCACATAGTGTGAAGCACAATGACTGGTGCAAGGATCCCAATTCAAGTCCCATCCCACCCTCCCCATCTGCAAGGGGGTTGCTTCACAAGCAGTGAAGCAGGTCTGCAAGTGTCTCTTTCTCTCCCCCTTTCTGTCTTCCCCTCCCCTCTCAATTTCTCTCTGCCCTATCCAACAATAGCAGCAGCAGAAACAACAACAATAATAACAGCAACAAAAACAACAGCAATGGAAAAATGGCCACCAGGAACTGAGTCCCAGTGATAACCCTGGAGGCAAAAAAAAAAAAAAAAAAAAGTCTGCCCCTATTGGTAAAGTCCTGGTGATGACAAAAGTAAATATACACAGACAGATAAACGCTCTGTCACCTAATCAGTTACTTGGAGGGTTAGGATTATAACACATGAATTCTGAATGTTAGAAAACACTTCAAGATAAAACATCCATATTTTAATTTGAATTGTTTGTTTCTCTTTCACTTTATACTTTTAAGGGCCTTTTACATATTCTTTATACTATGCTGAATATACATAACAATTATTGTCTCTAAGTCTGTAATTGTTTTTTTTATAGTTTCCTCACAGAACTCTCAGTATAAAAATACATTTTGATAAAACCCAATTTATTCATTGATGGACCATGCTTTTGAAGCCCAGTCTAAACTTTTTGATTAGTTTTAGACCAAAATGCATATGATATTTTAAGCCCTTTCTTAAAACTGAATACTAAAATACTAATGCTTAGGAGGACCCAAGGTATTGTCTGGGGAGATGGTATAAGATTGGAAATAGGACTAGAAAGCTGGATCAGGGAAGAGAGTAGCTCCCAAATATGGGAAAAGTATATAAATATTGTTAGCTTTAATCCGCATCAATTTGATCTGGGGCCCACATTTATCCCAGGAACCTGTGAAAGCTCTGCATCTCTGTAGGTCTGAGCTCACATTCTGTGGTCATGGCTAGGAACATTCTAGGCTGTACTAATTTCAGGACCCATCTTCCTCTAATGGCAGAGTATGTTACCCAATCTCTCTTTGGAGAATGGGGCTGTCCCTACCATTGTTGATCATTATAGGGTGCAAGGTCCACTGTAGGACCTTTCACCCACAAAGGGCTCCATTATGTTGTTTCTGATGGAGATGACCAGTGCTAGTGGTAAGATGGATCTGTTAAGAGGTTTACACTGACCACTCAAAATTATATTATCAAAATATAAAAATGTGTATGCTGGTTCACTAGTTCCTCTTCTTAGTATTTCCATTACTATTTTTTAGTCTATTTATGAACCTTGCAAGAATCAGTAGAAGCAAATAAAATTGAAAAAAACATCTAATGAGATGATTACTTTGCAGTTTACAGATAAACAGGAAAAAGGGAATAAAGTTATCTATAGATATTTTCACATAGCAAAGAATACTCAAGCTTCCCCCACACCCCCAAAATAATCTCAGTAAGGTCATGTGGCAAGTAGAAAATGAAAATAATTATGAAGGCACACTAGATATTACATATTACCACTGAAGAAGATAATTATGTTGTTTTGTTATTAATACCAAACCAATGTTTTCATAATTTTATCTCTCTTACTTTAAAATAAGTTAAAACAATAGAATATTTTTAAGGACAGTCCAATTACTTCTCATCTAAGAGACATATTAAATAGCAAATAAAATGACTGAGTTTAATAAACATTTTCTATTGTGTTATCCATCAGTCATTGCTATGAAGGCCAGAGTAAAGTTGACATGTGTGGAGCTGAGTTGGCTACCAGAAAAGCAAACCTTCCAAGTGTAGCATACCTAATGTAATTGAAACAACCTATTTTAATATAAAAGTGTTTTAATATACAAAAGAGAACACAATATAAATTCAAGATAGATCTGGTCTTACAATCCTTGGCATTTACCCAAAGGTGCTGAATAATTTTATGTCTACACAAAAACCTATACAAAAAAGTTTATAGTATTTTTTTTTCAAAATTGCCCAAACTTGGAAAATTGTTCAAAATGTTCTTCAGAAAGTGAATTAATAAGTAAATTGTGGTACATCCAGTCAAGGTAATATTATTCAGTGAAAAAAAAGAAAAGTTATCAAAACACCAAAATACATACAAAACTCCATGAGCTTCAATTATGCTGTCCTAGCAATACTTCTTTTATTTATTTATTTATTTGTTTATTTATTTATTTATTCTCTTTTGTTGCCCTTGTTGTTTTATTGTTGTAGTTATTATTGATGTCGTTGTTGTTGGATAGAAATGGAGAGAACAGAGAGAAATGGAGAGAGAAGGGGAAGACAGAGAGGGGGGAGAAAGACACCTGCAGACCTGCTTCACCACCTGTGAAGAGACCTGCCTGCAGGTGGGGAGCCGGGGGCTCGAACCGGGATCCTGACACCGGTCCTTGAGCTTAGCACCACCTGCGCTTAACCCGCTGCACTACAGCCCGACTCCCGCAATACTTCTTTTTTTTTATTTTTTTATTTTTATTTAAATTTTTAATTTAAGAAAGGATTAGTGAACAAAAGCATAAGGTAGGAGGGGTACAACTCCACACAATTCCCACCACCCAATCCCCATAACCCACCCTCTCCCATGATAGCCTTCCCATTCTCTAGCCCTCTGGGAGCATGGACCCAGGGTCGTTGAGGGTTGCAGAAGGTAGAGGGTCTGGCTTCTGTAATTGCTTCCCCGCTGAACATGGGCGTTGACTGGTCGGTCCATACTCCCAGTCTGCCTCTCTCTTTCCCTAGTAAGGTGTGTCTCTGGGGAAGCTGAGCTCCAGGACACATTGGTGGGGTCTTCAATCCAGGGAAGCCTAGCCAGCATCCTGGTGGCATCTGGAACCTGGTGATTGAAAAGAGAGTTAACATACAAAGCCAAACAATTTGTTGAGCAATCATGGATCCCACGATTGGAATAGTGGAGAGGAAGTGTTAGGGAGGTACTCACTGCAAACTCTAGTGTAATCCTGCTTTCAGGTATATATTTTGCAGTAGTTTATGGATACGTGTGCACATACGCTCTCTCTCACAGAAACTGGTGTATGTCTAGGTTATGGGACTTTGTTAGAAAGTGAACTACCTGAGATGAAATTAGAGTGTACTATTAAAGGAAAGGTCTCACCCGAGTAATGAAGCTGAAGGGTTGTCATTCCACACGTGAAGTCTCTGGATGCACACTGAGGTGAAGCATGTTGAGATGGCAATCGTTGCTTTGGTTAAGCTTCCAATAGCACAGCTATATACAAGATACTGGGTACTGTACAGCAAACCATAACAAAGGGACTTTTCAAAGTTAACCCAATTAACAAATAATGTGATGATAATATTAACTATTGATTGTCTTTTTGAACCCTAAGACAGCAGGAACCTCACATCTTCACTATAGAGCCCCTACTTCCCCCAGTCCCGCAATACTTCTTACTAGTATCACTATGCCATCTATTTTCCCTACATAGTGTCTCTCTCCCACACAAATCCACATAAGGAACTGCACTCCCAAAATCCAAAGAGACATTCCTCTATTCTTCTCTCTCTCTCTTTCTCCCCCCTCTCCCTCCCCATTCTACCTCTCCCTCTCTCATGCATAGTGCAATGTATAGGATCAATATTTATTATAAGATTTTGTTTGATATACTAGTCATCAAAAAATTAAGAATAAATGCTCCTGGTTTAAAATAATACATAAACTGATTCTAATTATTTGGTAAATCAGTGGGTAAATGGGAGGGGAAAAGGGAGAAGAGAAAAGAAGATTAAGAAACTTTAGGAAAATAAAATTGGGAAAATCCATGGAATTGAAGCAAAATGTAAAAATTTGAACAAAAATTCTAATGGTAGGGAATTATCAAACATAAGACTGTAAACATTATGACTATCTCAGCGGAGAAGCAATTACAAAAGCCAGACCTTCCACCTTCTGCATCCCACAATGACCTTGGATCCATACTCCTAGAGGGTTAAAGAATAGGAAAGCTATCAGGGAAGGGGATGAGATATGGAATTCTGGTGATGGGAATTGTGTGGAGTTGTACCCCTCCTATCCTATGGTTTAGTCAATGTTTCCTTTTTATAAATAAATTAAAATAAAAAATTATGACTATCTGTTAAAATGAAATTGATCTTCACTCATTTTAATGGCTTATATGTAGTATGCCAAATGGAAATGAACTCTGTCAAACGGAAGAGAAATTAACCAGATCAGTAGTCAATATCTTTTTCTAGTCTAAGATTATAAGTTCTGCAAAATTATTTATTGCCTACATGCACATTTGATTATTTAATGCATTCTGGGCAGCTGTGATTTCTCAGACAACTGAACAAGCTGATGCAGAGCAAACGAAGGAACCAATTTCAATAACAAGAATTTCCTAGAACAACATACTTGAACAACTTCTATTTTTTTTACTATGTAGGTTTTGGAGATACTTTGATTAAACATGAAATTCCAACATGAGTTAACTTAGGAGAAATATATTTGCAAAATAGGTGAAAAACTCAAATTGAAAAGGTTAAAAATGTTACCTTGTTTGTATTAACAACCTGAGAACATACATTTGAGTGATATTTATAACAACTTTTAACAGATTATATACATACATACACACATACATATACATATATATATCAATATTACCACATCGTATACCGCATCAGGAAAAAATAATACTCATCAACAACACCAAATTGCATCCTTGTTAAATTGTAAACCCTGAAGAATAATTGGATAATCATTACTTAAATATTGTCACTAAATTGCTAGTCATACAAACAGCAAGATAGCTTATCTAAAAGAGTGCCTTTGCTCTGCCTGTAACTCAGGTTTAACATCCCCATCATCCTAGGGGAAACTTCAGTGTTATGGCGTCTTTCCCTCTCTCCTTCTCACTGTCTATTCCTATCTGAAAGTTTTGGTGAAAAACTGACTTTAGAGGATGAGAAGGAGAGACACTGCAGCAGGTTCCTGTTTGTTAAGGTTCCCATATGCATGGTGCTCCTGTGTGGTGGTTGGGGGCTCAAACCCAGATTCTCACTCATAGTAAACTGTGGTCTAACCAGTGAGATATCTCCTGGTCTCCTGAGCAGTGATTCTTAATCTGCAGCAGCTCTGCACACAGGGGACACTTGGAATGCAGCACTGGTAGCGAGTGGATAAAGACTAGAATCCTGCTAAGTGCCTTGGAATGCACATAACATCCCTCAATCTTGTCAAGGAACTACCTGGCCCAAACATGTTGAAGTTAGGTAACCCTGCATTAAAGATAGGTAACAATGTCTGGAATAATACTCTCTATATTAATCGTCATTCCTGATTTACGTGATGCTTGGTGATTAGTAAACTCTGACATGTCTACATATTTTGAAATTTTAAAATCACTCTGTGTAAGTAAGTCACTCATTGATATTTGACATTTAAAAAGAAACATAGGACACATGCCTTGCTATATGATTCACCCAGGCACAAGCCTTGGCCCCGTCTCCCCCCACACATGCATCACACACGAGCATAATATGTATGGCACTGGGGAAAGCTTCAGTGCCATGGTGTCTCTCCATCCTCCTATGTCTTTACCTATCTGAAAAGAAAAACAGATGGCCAAGAGTTGTGAAACTGTGCATGTACAGGCCCCAGCAATGGTAAAAATAAATTTAAATTCAATTAAATAAAGATAAAGACGTGTCTGTATGTGCGCATAAAGTTGTCTTAAAAAGTTATCATTGTGGGTTTGAGAATTTCCATGGCTTTATTTTTTAAAAAAAGAAAGCAATAGAGAGAAAAAGAAAGAAAATCTACAGGTTACAAAATATTTTTATTCCCAAGAAGTAGAAAGACTACCCATGGTGGCGCAGCAGGTTAAGCGCACGTGGCACAAAGCATAAGGACCAGCATAAGGATTCTGGTTCGAGCCCCCGGCTCCCCACCTGCAGGGGAATCGCTTCACAAGCAGTGAAGCAGGTCTGCAGGTGTTTATCTTTCTCTCCCCCTCTGTCTTCCCCTCTTCTCTCCATTTCTCTCTGTCCAATCCAACAACAGCTATGACAACAACAATAATAATAACAACAATAATAACTGCAACAAAAAAAATCAAGGGTAACAAAAGGGAATAAATAAATAAGAAAAAAAAAGAGTCCCCAGTTTTTAAAAGCACCATGTAGTCAAAAGAGCAAAAATTGATATAAATATTTGAAAATTGATATATACATTTGAAAGCACTTTCATTGTCATCAGCCCAAGTGTACTGATGAGAAATGATTCAGATGGAACTTGATACTCTTTGCATTATGTAATTATTTTAATTGGAATCAGTGTTTTAATATAAACTACTTTCATTCAATTATAAATTTGCATAATTGTTCATATAATCAAAAACTTATTCCTGGGTCTTACCAATAATTAAAAAATATAGGTGTCTTAAGCTGGAGATGATGAATTGTTCTCATACTTTCATAAACTGCTATTTATTGATTATCTTTCATGTAATAGGTTATGTACTAGGCGCCAGGAACACAATAATAAATGAGCAATGGACCCTGCTCTTGAGAAGCTCAAAAATAATTAAAAGCCAGGATGAGACATATATCTTTTCAATTTATCCAACATTCTTTGTAAGTGTAGGATTAAATTCTCTAGAGACCTGTGGAAGGAAGGAGTTGAATCTGAACATGAACAGTTTCAGTAAAAGGACTGGGGAGATTTTGCAGATTAAGGAAAGTAAGTTACGAGATGATGGAACCAGATACCATCAGGGGTTCACATTTTTCTTTGTGCTGTGAGACCTGTAATTGGGAAGATGACTGTATATGCTGATAAATGTTGGGGAAAAAGTTAACCTGGGGTCGGGGGTTGGGCAGTAGCGCAGCAGGTTAAGAGCACGTGGTGTGATGTGCAAAAACCGGCATAAGGATCCAGGTTCGAGCCCCGGCTCTTCACCTGCAGGGGAGTCGCTTCACAGACAGTGAAGCAGGTCTGCCCGTGTCTATCTTTCTCTTCCCTTCTCTGTCTTCCCCTCCTCTCTCAATTTATCTCTCTCCTATCCAACAATGATGACATCAATAATAATAGTAACTACAACAGCAACAAAAATAAAACCAAGGCAACAAAAAGGGGGAAAATAAAAAATATATATATTAAAAAAAAAGTTAACCTGGGTGTCTGCAATAGACTTGCCTCCTCAGTAAATGGATAGTCTAAGGATATTTTAACTACATCTAGTGTGTTCTCCAGATAATATTTATGTATACATAAAGTTGAAGTTGCAAAATTGCTAAGGACTCTGGTGATACTCAAAACTGAAAATGTTCCCACTGCTCTCCCACTGGGAGAATGAGTATAAAAGAAACTGTACGAGTGAGCCCTCCTATACCCTTACTGATAAAAGGCAAACCCAGATATTTCTCCCTTGATTCTTTCCTTTGCATCTTTATTTTTAAAGTTAATAGAGATCAGAAACTTTAAGTAGCAGGATTCCAAGAGTGTCCTAAACTAGTCTCATGTTACCAAAACATTTTCTGCCTTAAGAGATTACTTTTGATAAAGTTCTGGTTGCTATGAAGAGCTGTGTAGGGCATTGCAGATGCTGAACAACAATCCTGGATTCTCCCACTAGATTCCAGTAGCATCCAAGTTCTCTATAAATGTAACAAATCAACACCCATTCATGCTCAAAACTCTACAAAAAATGGGAATAGATGGGAAATTCCTAAAGATAGTGGAATCTATATATAGCAAACCTATAGCCAACATCATAGTCAATGGAAAGAAGCTGAAAGCATTCCCCCTCAGATCAGGGACTAGACAGGGCTGTCCACTGTCACCATTACTCTTCAACATAGTATTGGAAGTTCTTGCCATAGCAATCAGGCAAAGAAAGAAATTAAATGAATACAGATTGGAAGGGAAGAAGTCAAGCTCTCACTATTTGCAGATGATATGATAGTATACATAGAAAAACCTAAAGAATCCAGCAGAAAACTACTGGAAGTTATTAGCCAATATAGCAAGGTGGTGTCAGGCTACAAAATCAATGTACAAAAATCAGTGGCATTTCTCTATGCAAACACTAAATCTGAAGAAGAAGACATCCAGAAATCACTCCCATTTACTGTTTCAGCAAAATCAATCAAATACCTAGGAATAAAGTTGACCAAAGAAGTGAAAGACTTGTATACTGAAAACTATGAGTCGCTACTCAATGAAATAGAAACTGATACCAAGAAATGGAAAGACATCCCATGCTCATGGATTGGAAGGATAAATATCATCAAAATGAATATTCTCCCCAGAGCCATATACAAATTTAATGCAATACCCATCAAAGTTCCACCAAGCTTCTTTAAGAGAATAGAACAAACACTACAATCATTTATCTGGAATCTGAAAATACCTAGAATTGCCAAAACCATCTTGAGAAAAAGAAACAGAAATGGGGGCATTATACTCCCAGATCTCAAACTATATTATAAAGCCATCATCATCAAAACAACATGGTACTGGTACAAATATAGGCACACAGACCAGTGGAACAGAATTGAAATCCCAGAAATAAATCCCCACACCTATGGACACCTAATCTTTGATAAGAGATCCCAAAGCATTAAATGGAAGAAGGAGGCTCTCTTCAATAAATGGTGCTGGGAAAACTGGATTGTAACATGCAGAAGAATGAAATTGAACCACCATATCTCACCAGAAACAAAAATCAACTCCAAATGGATCAAAGACGTGGACGACCAGAAACAATCAAATACCTAGAGGAAAACATTGGTAAAACACTTTCCCACATACACCTCAAGGACATCTTTGATGAGATAAAGCCAACTGCAAGAAAGACTAAAGCAGAAACAAACCAATGGGACTATATCAAATTGAAAAGCTTCTGCACATCCAAAGAAACTATCACACAAATAAAGAGACCCCTCACAGAATGGGTGAAGATCTTCACATGCCATACATCAGACAAGAAACTAATCACCAAAATATATAAAGAGCTCAGCAAACTTAGCACCAAAAAAGCAAATGACCCCATCTAAAAATGGGCAGAGGATATGAACAAAATATTCACCTCAGAGGAGATCCAAAAGGCTAACAAACATATGAAAAACTGCTCTAGGTCACAGATTGTCAGAGAAATGCAAATTAAGACAACATAGAGATACCATCTCACTCCTTTAAGAATGGCATACATCAAAAAGGACAGCAGCAACACATGCTGGAGAGGCTGTGGGGACAGAGGAACCCTTTCACATTGCTGGTGGCAATGTAAATTGGTACAGCCTCTGTGGAGAGCAGTCTGGAAAACTCTCATAAGGCTAGACATGGACCTTCCATATGATCCAGTAATTCATCTCCTGGGGATATACCCCAAGGACTACATAACACCCAACCAAAAAGATGTGTGTACTCCTATGTTCATAGCAGTACAATTCATAATAGCTAAAACCTGGAAGCAACCCAGGTGCCCAACACCAGATGATTGGCTGAGAAAGCTGTGGTATATATACACAATGGAATACTATGCAGCTATCAAGAACAATGAGCCCACCTTATCTGACCCATCTTGGACAGAGCTAGAAGGAATTATGTTAAGTGAGCTAGGTCAGAAAGATAAAGATTAGTATGGGATGATCCCACTCATCAACAGAAGTTGAGAAAGAAGATATGAAAGGGAAAGTAAAAGCAGGATCTGACTAAATTGTAAGTAGGGCACCAAAGTAAAAACCATGTGGTGAGGGGTAGACATGCAGCTTCCTGGGCCTTTGGGGGGTGGGGGTGGGGGTGGGTGGGTGGGATGGGACACAGTGTTTTGGTGGTGGGAATGGTGTTTATATACACTCCTAGTAAAGTGTGGTCATATAAATCACTAGTTAATTAATATGAGAGGGGGATAATTAATTGTATGTCTCGAAGTTTTTAAACACAGACTGAGTCTTCTTAATATATAGGCTGTGTACTTGATATGCGGACTCTCTCAAAAGCCTAGACTAAGTAGAACATAGGCAATCAGTGGCACACTATTTACAAGATACTGGGTACTATACAGCAAACCCTAACAAAAGGACTTTTCAAAGTTAACCCAATTACCAAATAATGTGATGATAACATTAATTATCTACTGTCTTTTTGAACCCTAAGACAGCAGGAACCTCACATCTCCACTATAGAGCCTATATTTCTCCCAGTCCTGGAACCTTAGAATAGGGCCCACTTTCCTGCATGCCTCTCCCAATCCATATCAAATAATATTGCATCAGCCGATTGCAACCTAATCAATACAATGATTGCCACCTCAACATGCTTCAGCTCAGACTGTGTCCAGAGACTTCAGGTGTGGAATGACAGCCCTTCAGCTTCATTACTCGGGTGAGACCTTTCCTTTCATAGCATTCTCTAATTCCATTCCAGGTGGATCACTTTCTAACAAAGTCCCAAAACCTAGATATACACCAGGTTCTGTGAAGGACAGCATATGTTCAAACGTATTCATAAACAAGTGCAAAATATATACCTGAAAGCAGAAGTACACTAGAGTTTGCAGTGAGTACCCCCTTAACACTTCGTCTCCACTATTCCAACCTTTGGGTCCATGATTGCTCAACAATTTGTTTGGCTTTGTATGTTAACTCTCTTTTCAGCCACCAGGTGCCAGATGCCATGAGGATGCCGGCCAGGCTTCCCTAGACTGAAGACCCCACCAATGTGTCCTGGAGCTCCGCTTCCCCAGAGACCCACCCTAATAGGGAAAGAGAGAGGCAGACTGGGAGTATGGACCAACCAGTCAACGCCCATGTTCAGTGGGGAAGCAATTACAGAAGCCAGACCTTCCACCTTCTGCAACCCACAATGACCCTGGGTCCATGCTCCCAGATGGATAGAGAATGGGAAAGCTATCAGGGGAGGGGGTGGGATATGGAGATTGGGTGGTGGGAATTGTGTAGAGTTGTACCCCTTCTACCCTATGGTTTTGTTAATTTATCCTTTCTTAAAAAAAAACATTTTTTTAAAAAAATGTATCAATCAATAACTCCATACAATGCTAACATGTCAGGGGCACAGAGTGGGAAAGAATTTTCTTCTAATGGAGAATCACTGCTCTAAGTGAAGAGATCTGATGTTCGCAGTAAAGAAACTTCAAGGGATAGAGTTCATAGTAATTCTCCAGGGATTGTTGCAAATGGAAAAAGGGCATGGGGAGTGGCAGCACTGGAAGCCAGTCAGGTCTCCTAAGAAGTTAAGAACAAAAACTGCTATTGAAAAGTTCATATGATGACCAGAACATTTTTTCTAGTCACACAAAACTGTTATACTCCTCTGTATGCATCCTAAATTTATAGCCTCATCTTTTTTTTTTTTTACATATTTCATCTCTCCACGAAATAGCCTATGTCATCTTCATGTGATTGTGTGTAGACTACTAACAGAACAGAAGCTATAAATGCAAAAGTTTAGGGATGGTGGATATAATGGCAGAGAATTATTTTACAATGTACGTATAAAATTTTATAAGTCAGTATCATCTTTCCTTTTTAATGAAGCAATTTCTGCTATGAACTTCCATAAACCCACTGAATTGTCATATCATTTCTTCCTTTGTTAGGCTCCTAGAAAAAAATTATTTCAGGATATACTTTTCATGTAAATATGTATTTCTTCAACTTCCATTTTAAGTTACGTAAATACTAAAACTATCAATAATTAATGCATCAGTCTCTAAACTAACTGATTTCAGAAACATGATAAATGGATACATATGCTCATATCAATCCCTGCAGAAAAATTTTTTCCTGTAGTTTCCTATAAAACATGTTTTATAGGAAAATATGTTCAGCGGGGAAACAATTACAGAAGTCAGACCTTCCACCCTCTACAACCCACAACGACCCTGGGTCCATGGTCCCAGAGGGATAGAGAATGGGAAAGCTATCAGGGGAGGGGGTGAGATATGGAGATTGGGAGATTGGGAATTGTGTGGAGTTGTACCCCTCCTACCCTATGGTTTTGTTAATTTATCCTTTCTTAAATAAAAAAAAACTATACTTGAATTTTAAAATTCTGGTCTAGCATTTTATTATATGTATATGTCCTTATTGATCTAGCACATAGATATATACACAAAAACTGAAAAGAATGAGATTAAAAATTGAAATATGCTTGATTAAATTAGCATTTGAGTTTCTGATATTCCCATTTTACTCCAGGCCCAACAGTGGGAAACTCATATATATCCTTTTTTTTTTTGCCTCCATAGTTATCACTGGGGCTCTGTGCCTACACTATGAATCCACTGTTTTTCAAGGCCATTTCATTCCATTTTTGTTGTTGTTAGGACAGAGAGAAATCGAGAGAGGAAGGGAAGACAGAGATTGGGGCAGGGGAGAAAGATGGACACCTGCAGACCTGCTTCACAGCTTGTGAAACGACGCCCCTGCTGGTTTGGAGCTGGGGGCTTGAACCAGAATCCTTACGCAGGTCCTCGTGTTTTGCACCATATGCGCTTTACCCAGTGCACTACCACCCGGCCCAGCCCCTACTCATATACATCCTTAACGACTTTGGGTAGCATAGAGGCTTTTCTACATGGATAATGGTATGCAAAAAATCAATAATTATGGAATCTATTTATGAACCAATCAAACTTAAGATGCTTAGTAGTTTCCTTCTTTGGGAATCTTACCAAAGTTTTCTATCACAGTATTTATCACATGGTTCCATACTTTATAGAGATACTTTATTAACTAAAGACATATCAGACATTGCTTACGAGTTTTCAAATGAAAATCTAATTAATTACCATAGGACAGAGACATGTTCTTAAACGACACCACTTTTATAACACACTGCTTCCACTTACTGTCTCCCTGGCAAAGTAGAGGTCCCAATTTATAAGCTGCTTCTGAATGTGGTCGGTCTGTATCTGTAATCACTATCTTCCTTACTGGCAGATGTTCTTTATATGAAAGAAATCCAGTGTCATTGATCCTAAAAAACAGCAACAACAACAAAATTCCTAAAATTACACTGATTAACATAATTCTAAAATAAACAATAGTCCTTATTGCATTTCAAAGCCAAGATGTTCTGAGCTAAATTTGCACACACAAAAGAGTAAGAATAAACTTGCTCTTTGAGCATACAAAAATATGGAAACATTTTAATGTCTCTTACAAGCAGAATATAGTTGGAGATTTTTATTTTTATTTTTTTTGCAGAACTAAGATGAATGTAACTTTATTTTATTTTTTTACAAATTGTTTATTATTATTTTTTATTGAATAGAGACAACCAGAAATCGAGAGAGAAGTGGAAGACAGGAAGAGAGAGAGAGAGAGAGAGAGAGAGAGACCTGCAGCCCTGCTTCACCACTCGGTGAAGCTCTCCCACTGCAGCTGGGGACCAGGGTCTTGAACCCAGGTCCTTGCGCACTGTAATGTGTACACTTAACCAGGTTCACCACTGCCTGGCCCCTGAATGCAACTTTATATTTATATTTATCAGAATATTAACTTTTGGGGCTGGAGACAGTTCACTGGGTAGGACATCTACCCTGGTACCACATGGGAATGCCACAGCACCATGATAAGCTCTGGTGCTATAATGTTTTTTCCTCTCTCTGTCTGTCTACTAAATGAAAAAGTAAATCTGAAAAACAAAAATATAAAGAAAAAGGAAAGGAAAGAAACAAGAGCAGAAAAGGAAAACAAAGAAAAACTTAAACTGAATGGGGTGTAGTACAGCAAAGCAAAAGATTCTGGAGAGGAAGGGGCTAGGAGTGGGTGAAAAAGGCCTTGGGGACTTGATGTACCCCATGAATACCCCAATAAAATGTAAAAATAAAAAATAAAGTTCATTTTCAAATCCCTAAAATGCTTTAGATTTCTTTTATTAAAATATGATGAACCTTAATTCTATAAAGCACAGCATGTCCTTTAAGAGTAAAAAAAAAAAGTTAAAATACTTTTGGTAAGATATAAATTCCTCGGTGAAAATTTAGAAGTTATAAATATGGTAAAGTTTTTATAAGAAGATTGATTTTAATAAAACATACTGTTAGATACTTTCTTCATTGCACTAGCCTGTTTGGTATTCTCCTAAATACATACATAAATATAAATATATGTGTATATTTATTTTAAATGATTCATAAAATAACTTTATTTTGCATAAATGAATCATGGAAATCACCATTCATTT